>NC_092037.1:54195164-54247664 GCF_003086295.3 Arachis hypogaea
GGTATTGGCATGGTGAAGAAGTAGTTGGAGTTGGGTCACAAGTTCATCAAACTAGTCACATTGTACAAGATGATTCCACATCTCAGCATCCAATGGTAACAATGCTCAATGACGCGTTTGGAGTTGCTGGACTTGACTTGAATGAAGATGGAGATGGAGATGAAGAAACATAGAAGATGGAGATGGAGACAATGCAAAAAATGAAGAGCACAATGGAGAAAATGTAGAATTTTACAAGTTGTTAGAAGATGGCAATGAAACAATTGTATGAAGGGTGCACAAAGTATTCAAAATTGTCTTTCTTAATTAGTCTGTATCACATAAAGTGCTTATATAGAATAAGCGACAAAGCCATGACCGAAATTCTCAAGTTATTAAAAGATGCCTTTGAAATGCAAGATTTCAAATACATTCTATGAGGCCAAGAAAACCATAAATAATGACTGCATGTTATATTGGGGGGAGGATGAAGATTTGCAAGAATGCAAAAGATTTGCTCTCGATACTTAGAAGGGATTGAGACAAGATTTAATAGGCACACGTGTTGATGATCGTCCAGATGATATTACAGTACACATGTGGTTCCTTTTTCACAAATGGGGAACTCAAAGGGAGCTTTCACAGTATTTGAGTTGTCACTATTGAAAAAAAAACAAGCAATCGATATGTGGTTTTAAATTGTCCATATGTCAAAAAACCGTCATTGAGTAAGTGCTTAAGGATTTTCGTACATGTTTTTTATTACTTGAAAATAGTTGTTTAGTTAGAGTAAACTTCCATATCTGACAGTGATTTCAAAAATTTTGTACCGAAGACGATCTAAGGGTAGAAGGCCTTCAAATGTACGAGATAAGAAAAAGAGTCAATAAAGATTTGTAACTTGGTTTCCTGCGAGGTAAATAGGAAAGTGATAATTTTTGCTAATATTGAGCAGTATTTGTGGATATAATAAACTAATATCTCTATCATAATAGCTTATTGAACCCAGATATTATGAATATTGTGCATGAGGATTGAGATACTTAGCAGGGGTCCATTACGATATGCCAAGAGGTTTTCTACATTTAGTATTAATGGGTTCTCCTTTCGAACTACCAAATCGAGACAAAGGGTTAAAGACCCAGTATAGTGGAGTTTTTTAATGTCTTCAACTCCTTGTGTTGCTAGCGCTAGTGATGCTGATGTTAGGGGAATGCTGATTGTCATTATTATAGGCAAAACTAGAAGATATTATAAACTAAACTACAACGGCCGATTTCGGGTTACTTTATTCAAAATGTAAATGGGCTGACACCACTAGAGAACAGGGCTGTAGAAAGGATAATTGGGTTTTACTTCTGTTAATTTTCACGCGTAATACACAGTGGTGACCGAGAGGAGGCATGATCCATATATTGAAGCCTTCACAAGCTCGAAGGGTGTATTTTGTCAATGATGAAGTGATAAAGATTGGAGTGTTGTCGTGGCATTTGAAGCAAGAGATTCATATGATATGGGGAGAAATGAAGATGAATGAACCATGCGAAATAGCCATGGTTAGAGAAAACTTAATTCTTATTTGAAAATGTGTAATCTATCATGTAGAGATGAGGTTGGTGCGCGAAATTGTGAACAATACTTTTTCAAACTCTAATCCCCGTAATGCTCCAAACGTGGTGCTCAATACCGCATACACAACTTCGCACAACTAACCAGCAAGTGCACTGGTCGTCCAAGTATAAACCTTACGTGAGAGGTCGTCCCACGGGATTATATTTGAAGCAAGCTATGGTATTTTAAATCTTATCAGGCAAACTCAAATGTATATGGTAGAACAAAAAACACAAGGTAAAGATAGAGATACTATGTAATCATTGGTAAATCAGATAGCGCATGAGATGCCTTCCCTTCCGTCTCTTGCTTTCCTACTGTTATCAATCTTCTTAGTCCTTCATGGCAAGCTCGTGTAGGATTCACTGTTGTCAGCAGCTAACCTCCCATCCTCGCAGTGAAAACTAATGCTCATACACTCTGTCACAGTGCGGCTAATCACCGGTTTGGTTCCCTCCCCTACCGGAATAGAATCACTCTTTTGCGTCTGTCACTAACACCCAGTAGGTTACAGGTTTGAAGCACGTCACAGTCATTCAATCATTGAATCCTACTCAGAATACCACAGACAAGGTTTAGACCTTCCGGATTCTCTTGGAATGCCGCCATCAGGTCCTGCCTAACCACGAAGACTCTGATCTCACGGAATGGTTGGCTCGTTTTGTCAGGCGAGCACCTCGGTTGTCAGGCGATCAACCATGCCATCGTGCAATCAGGAATCCAAGAGATATTCACCAAGCCTCAAATGCTTGTAGAACAAGATGGTTGTCAGTCACTTTGTTCATGGAGTGAGAATGGTGATGGGCGTCCAATCATCACCTTCATCAAGTGAAGAACAAGTATATCTTGGAACAAGAACAAGCGGAATTGAATGGAAGAACAATATAATTGCATTAATACCGAGTACAGCAGAGCTCCACACCTTAATCTATGGTGTGAGAAGCTCCACCGTTGAAAATACATAAGAACAAGTCTAGGCATGGCGTGAGGCCAGCCTCCCAATGATCTAAAACTAGATGTCCAAAGATAAAATACAATAGTAAAGGTCCCTACTTATAGAACTAGTATCCTAGGTTGTACAGAAATAGTAAATACATAAAATCCTTTCCGGGCCCACTGGTGTTGCTTGGGCTGACAATGAAGCAAATTTCGTGTAGAGACTCTTCTTGGAGTTAAACGCCAGCTTTGGTGCCAGTTTGGGCGTTTAACTCCCATTTGGTGCCAGTTCCACGTTTAACGCTGGGTTTCTTGAGGTGACTTTGAACGCCGGTTTGGGCCATCAATTTGGGCAAATATGGACTATCATATATTGCTGGAAAGCCCAGGATGTCTACTTTCCAACGCCGTTGAGAGCGCGCCAATGGCTTCAGTAGCTCCAAAAAATCCACTTGAGTGCAGGAGGTCAGAATCCAACACATCTGCAGTCCTTTCAGCTCTGAATCAGATTTTTGCTCAGGTCCCTCAATTTCAGCCAGGAAATACCTGAAATCACAGAAAAACACACAAACTCATAGTAAAGTCCAGAAAAAGTGATTTTTAACTAAAAACTAATAAAAATATACTAAAAACTAACTATATCATATCAAAAACATACTAAAAACAATGCCAAAAAGTATACAAATTATCCGCTCATCACAACACCAAACTTAAATTGTTGCTTGTCCCCAAGCAACTGAAAATCAAATAAGATAAAAAGAAGAGAATATGCAATGAATTCCAAAAACATCTGTGAAGATCAGTATTAATTAGATGAGCGGGGCTTTTAACTTTTTGTCTCTGAATAGTTTTGGCATCTCACTCTATCCTTTGAAATTCAGAATGGTGGCTTCTTTAGGAACTCAGAGTCCAGATAGTGCTAATGATTCTCTTAGTGAAAGTATGATGATTCTTGAACATAGCTATTTATTGAGTCTTGGCTGTGGCCAAAGCACTCTGTCTTCCAGTATTACCACCGGATACATACATGCCACAGACACTAATGGGTGAACCTTTTCAGATTGTGACTCAGCTTTGCTAAAGTCCCCAATTAGAGGTGTCCAGGGTTCTTAAGCACACTCTTATTTGCCTTGGATCACAACTCTTTATTCTCTATTTTTTTCGTTTTCTTTTTCTTTTTCTTCTTTTTCGATTTTTTCTTTTTTTTTTTTGAAAGTGATTTTTCTTGCTTCAAGAATCATTTAATGATTTTTCAGATCCTCATTAACATGTCTCCTTTTTCATCATTCTTTCAAGAGCCAACATTCATGAACCACAAATTCAAGATATATATGCACTGTTTAATCATACATTCAGAGAACAAAAATATTGCCACCACATCAAAATAATAAACCGCTATAAAATTCAAAATTCATGCAATTCTTTTTCTTTTTCAATTAAGCACATTTTTATTCAAGAAAGGTGATGGATTCATAGGACATTCATAACTTTAAGGCATAGACACTAAGACACTAATGATCACAAGACACAAACATGGACAAACATAAGCATAAAATTCGAAAAACAGAAGAATAAAGAACAAGGAAATCAAAGAACGGGTCCACCTTAGTGATGGCGGCTCTTTCTTGCTCTTGAAGATCCTATGGAGTGCTTGAGCTCCTCAATGTCTCTTCCTTGTCTTTGTTGCTCCTCCCTCATGATTCTTTGATCTTCTCTAATCTCATGAAGGATGATGGAGTGTTCTTGATGCTCCACCCTTAATTGTCCCATGTTGGAACTCAACTCTCCTAGGGAGGTGTTTAGTTGCTCCCAATAGTTTGTGGAGGAAAATTCATCCCTTGAGGAATCTCAGGGATCTCATGATGAGTGGGATCTCTTGTGTACTCCATCCTTTTCTTGGTGATGGGCTTGTCCTCATCAATGGGATGTCTCCCTCTATGTCAACTCCAACTGAATAACAGAGGTGACAGATGAGATGAGGAAAGGCTAACCTGCCAAGGTGGAGGTCTTGTCCGCCACCTTATAGAGTTCTTGGGCTATAACCTCATGAACTTCTATTTCTTCTCCAATCATGATGCTATGGATCATGATGGCCCGGTCTATGGTAACTTCGGACGGTTGCTAGTGGGAATGATTGAGCGTTGTATGAACTCTAACCACCCTCTAGCCACGGGCTTGAGGTCATGCCTTCTCAATTGGACCGGCTTTCCTCTTGAATCTTGCTTCCATTGTGCGCCCTCTTCACATATAACTGTGAGGACTTGGTCCAACCTTTGATCAAAGTTGACCCTTCTAGTGTAAGGATGTTCATCTCCTTGCATCATAGGCAAGTTGAACGCCACCCTCACACTCTCCGGACTAAAATCCAAGTATTTCCCCCGAACCATAGTAAGATAATTCTTTGGATTCGGGTTCACACTTTGGTCATGGTTCTTGGTGATCCATGCATTGGCATAGAACTCTTGAACCATCAAGATTCCGACTTGTTGAATGGGGTTGGTAAGAACTTCCCAACCTCTTCTTTGGATCTCATGTCGGATCTCCGGATATTCACCCTTTTTGAGTGAAAAGGGACCTCGGGGATCACCTTCTTCAAGGCCACAACTTCATAGAAGTGGTCTTGATGCACCCGTGAGATGAATCTATCCATCTCCCATGACTCGGAGGTGGAAGCTTTTGCCTTCCCTTTCCTCTTTCTAGAGGTTTCTCCGGCCTTGGATGCCATAATGGTTATGGAAAAACGGAAAAGCAACGCTTTTACCACACCAAACTTAAAATGTTTGCTCGTCCTCGAGCAAAAGAAGAAGAAGAGAGTAGAAGAAGAAGAAATGAGGAAGAGGGAGATGGTGGTGTGTTCGGCCAAAGAGGGGGAGAAGTGGTGTTTAGGTTGTGTGAAAATGAAGGGTTGAAGAAGGGTATATATAGGAGTGAGGGTGTAAAGGGTTCGGCCATGATGGGTGGATTTGGGAGGGAAAGTGGTTTGAATTTGAAGGGTGAGGTTGGTGGGGGTTATGAAGGATGGATGTGAGTGGTGAAGGGAAAGATGGGATTTGATAGGTGAGGGGTTTTTGGGGAAGAGGTGTTGAGGTGATTGGTGAATGGGGGAAGAAGAGAGAGAGTGATGGTAGGGTTCTGTGGGTCCACAGATCCTGTAGTGTCAAGGAAAAGGCATCCTTGCACCAAATGGCATCAAAATCCACGTTTTGAGCCATTTCTGGCGTTAAACGCCGGGCTGGTGCCCATTCCTGGCGTTAACGCCAGGTTCTTGCCCTTTCCTGGCGTTAACGCCAGTCTGGTGCCCCTTTCTGGCGTTAAACGCCCAGAATGGTGCCAGACTGGGCGTTAAACGCCCAACTGCTAGGCTTACTGGCGTTTGAACGCCAGCAGCATCTTCCTCCAGGGTGTGCTGTTTTTTCTTCCTGTTTTTCATTCTGTTTTTGCTTTTTTCATTGTTTTTGTGACTTCTTATGATCATCAACCTACAAAAAAGATAAAATAGCAAAAGAAAATAATTAATTATAAAACATTGGGTTGCCTCCCAACAAGCGCTTCTTTAATGTCATTAGCTTGACAGAGGACTCTCATGGAGCCTCAGAAATGCTCAGAACCGTGTTGGAACCTCCCAACACCAAACTTAGAGTTTGAATGTGGGGGTTCAACACCAAACTTAGAGTTTGGTTGTGGCCTCCCAACACCAAAGTTAGAGTTTGACTGTGGGGGCTCTGTTTGGCTCTGTTTTGAGAGAAGCTCTTCATGCTTCCTCTCCATGGTGACAGAGGGATATCCTTGGGCCTTAAACATCAAGGATTCTTCATTCACTTGAATGATCAACTCTCCTCTATCAACATCAATCACAGCCTTTGCTGTGGCTAGGAAGGGTCTGCCAAGGATGATGGATTCATCCATGCACTTCCCAGTCTCTAGGACTATGAAATCAGTAGGGATATAATGGTCTTCAACCTTGACCAGAACATTCTCCACAAGTCCATAAGCTTGTTTTCTTGAGTTGTCTGCCATCTCTAGTGAGATTTTTGCAGCTTGCACCTCAAAGATCCCTAATTTCTCCATTACAGAGAGGGGCATGAGGTTCACACTTGACCCTAAGTCACACAAGGCCTTCTTGAAGGTCATGGTGCCTATGGTACAAGGTATAGAAAACTTCCCAGGGTCCTGCCTCTTTTGAGGCAAATGCTGCCTAGACAAGTTATCCAGTTCTTTGGTGAGCAAAGGGGGTTCATCCTCCCAAGTCTCATTTCCAAATAACTTGTCATTTAGCTTCATGATTGCTCCAAGGTATTTAGCAACTTGCTCCTCAGTGACATACTCATCCTCTTCAGAGGAAGAATACTCATCAGAGCTCATGAATGGCAGAAGTAAGTCCAATGGAATCTCTATGGTCTCATCTTGAGCCTCAGATTCCCATGGTTCCTCATTGAGGAACTCATTGGAGGTCAGTGGGCGTCCAGTGAGGCCTTCCTCAATGGCGTTCACTGCCTCTCCTTCCTCCCAGAATTCGGCCATATTGATGGCCTTGCACTCTCCTTTTGGATTTTCTTCAGTATTGTTTGGGAGAGTGCTTGGAGGAAGTTCAGTAATTTCTTGCTCAGCTGACCCATTTGTCCTTCCAAATTCCTAATGGAAGATCTAGTTTCAGTCATGAAACTTTTAGTGGTTTTGATTAGATCAGAGACCATGGTTGCCAAGTCAGAATTATTCTGCTTAGAACTCTCTGTCTGTTGCTGAGAAGATGATGGAAAAGGCTTGCTATTGCTAAACCTATTTCTTCCACCATTATTGTTATTGAAACCTTGTTGAGGTCTCTGTTGATCCTTCCATGAAAGATTTGGATGATTCCTCCATGAAGGATTGTAGGTGTTTCCATAGGATTCTCCCATGTAATTCACCTCTTCCATTGAAGGGTTCTCAGGATCATAAGCTTCTTCCTCAGATGAAGCTTCCTTATTACTGCTTGGTGCATTTTGCATTCCAGACAGACTTTGAGAAATCATATTGACTTGTTGGGTCAATATTTTGTTCTGAGCCAATATGGCATTCAGAGTGTCAATCTCAAGAACTCCTTTCTTCTGACTAGTCCCATTGTTCACAGGATTTCTTTCAGAAGTGTACATGAATTGGTTATTTGCAACCATTTCAATCAGTTCTTGAGCTTCAGTAGGCGTCTTCTTCAGATGAAGAGATCCTCTAGAAGAGCTATCCAAAGACATCTTGGATAGTTCAGAGAGACCATCATAGAAAATACCTATGATGCTCCATTCAGAAAGCATATCAGAGGGACACTTTCTGATCAATTGTTTGTATCTTTCCCAAGCTTCATAGAGGGATTCTCCTTCCTTCTGTCTGAAGGTTTGGACTTCCACTCTAAGCTTACTCAATTTTTGAGGTGGAAAGAACTTTGCCAAGAAGGCATTGACTAGCTTTTCCCAAGAGTCCAGGCTTTCTTTAAGTTGAGAATCCAACCATGTTCTAGCTCTGTCTCTTACAGCAAAAGGGAATAGCATCAGTCTGTAGACCTCAGGGTCAACCCCATTAGTCTTGACTGTGTCACAGATTTGCAAGAACTCAGCTAAAAACTGATGAGGATCTTCCAAAGGAAGTCCATGGAACTTGCAATTCTGTTGCATTAGAGAAACTAATTGAGGCTTAAGCTCAAAGTTGTTTGCTCCAATGGCAGGGATAGAGATGCTTCTCCCATAGAAGTCGGGAGTAGGTGCAGTAAAGTCACCCAGCACCTTCCTTGCATTGTTGGCATTGTTGTTGTTTTCGGCTGCCATTTGTTCCTCTTCCTTGAAGAGTTCGTTCAAGTGCTCTAAAGAGAGTTGTGCCTTGGCTTCTCTTAGCTTTCTCTTTAAGGTCCTTTCAGGTTCAGGATCAGCCTCAACAATAATGCCTTTGTCTTTGCTCCTGCTCATAAGAAAGAGAAGAGAACAAGAAAATATGGAATCCTCTATGTCACAGTATAGAGATTCCTTGAGGTGTCAGAGGAAGAAAAATGGAAGACAGAGGTAGAAAATTCGAACTTATCAAAGAAGATGGAGTTCGAATTTTGCATTAAGGAATAATGTTAGTCCATAAATAGAAGGATGTGAGAAGGAGGGAAGTAATTTTCGAAAATTAAGTGAAAAATTTGAAAACATTTTTGAAAAACATTACTTAATTTTCGAAAATGAAAATGGAAAAGAAATCAAGTGATTTTTGAAAAAGATTTTGAAATTAGAAATCAAAAGGATTTGATTGAAAACTATTTTGAAAAAGATGTGGTTAAGAAGATATGATTGATTTTAAAAAATGTGATTGAGAAGATATGATTTGAAAAACATTTTAAAAAGATTTGATTTGAAAATAATTTGAAAAGATATGATTTTAAAAATTAATGACTTGCCTAACAAGAAAAGATATGATTCAAACATAAAACCTTCCTCAACAGAAAAGGCAAAAAATGTTCAATCAAATCATTAATTGTTAGTAAGTATCTTTGAAAAAGGAAAGAAATTGATTTTGAAAACATTTGATTGAAAAGATATGATTTGAAAAAGATTTGATTTTGAAAAACTTTGAAAACTTAGAAAAAAATTTGATTTGAAAACAAAATCTTCCCTTCTAGCCATCCTGGCGTTAAACGCCCAGAATGGTATCCATTCTGGCGTTTAACGCCCAAAATGCTACCCTTTTGGGCGTTAAACGCCCAACCAGGTACCCTGGCTGGCGTTTAAACGCCAGTCTGTCCTTCTTCACTGGGCGTTTTGAACGCCCAGCTTTTTCTGTGCAATTCCTCTGCAGTATGTTCTGAATCTTCAATTCTCTGTATTATTGACTTGAAAAGACACAAATTAAAAATTTTTTTTTTGGATTTTTAATAATAAGGAAAAATCAAAATGCAACAAGAATCAAATAACAATGCATGCAAGACACCAAACTTAGCAGTTTGTATACTACTGTCACTAACAAAATGAAAATGCATATGAGACACACAAAACAATCAAGTCAATAGAATTCAAAGATTAGAGCAAGTAAATCCTCAAGAACATCTTGAAGATCACCAAGATACATGAATGAATGCATGCAATTGACACCAAACTTAAGATGAGACACTAGACTCAAACAAGAAATATTTTTTAGATTTTATGATTTTGTAAAATTTTTTTATGTTTTTTCGAAAATTAAGTGAAAAAAAAAAAAGATATCAAAATTCTTAATGAGAATTCCAGGAATCAGTGCAATGCTAGTCTAAGACTCCGGTCCAGGAATTAGACATGGCTTCACAGCCAGCCAAGCTCTCAAAGAAAGCTTCGGTCCAAAACACTAGACATGACAAAGGTCAGCCAAGCCTTAGCAGATCACTGCTCCAAAAGCAAGATTGATAAGAAATCAACAAGCTCTTGTGGTGATAAGTTGAAACCTCGGTCCAATGAAATTAGACATGGCTTCTCAGCCAGCCAGATTTCAACAAATCATCATGAAACTCTAGAATTCATCTTCAAGAATTTCGAAAAAAATAAATACCTAATCTAAGCAACAAGATGAACCGTCAGTTGTCCAGCCTGAACAATCCCGGGCAATAACACCAAAAACTTGATGTTGTTGCCGGATCTTGGCACTGATGTTACCAAAGGCTTGCTCAAAACTAGAACAATCCCCGGCAACGGCGCCAAAAACTTGGTGCGCGAAATTGTGAACAATACTTTTTTCACAACTCTCATAATCCCCGGTAATGGCTCCAAACACGTGGTGGCTCAATACCATGGCATTACACAACTTCGCACAACTAACCAGCAAGTGCACTGGGTCGTCCAAGTAATAAACCTTACGTGAGTAAGGGTCGATCCCACGGAGATTGTTAGTATTGAAGCAAGCTATGGTCATCTTGTAAATCTTAGTCAGGCAAACTCAAATGTATATGGTGATGAACGAAAATAACACAAAGGTAAAGATAGAGATACTTATGTAATTCATTGGTAGGAACTTCAGATAAGCGCATGAAGATGCCTTCCCTTCCGTCTCTCTGCTTTCCTACTGCCTTCATCCAATTCTTCTTACTCCTTTCCATGGCAAGCTCGTGTAGGGTTTCACTGTTGTCAGCAGCTACCTCCCATCCTCGCAGTGAAAACTAATGCTCATACACTCTGTCACAGTGCGGCTAATCACCGGTTTGGTTCCCTCCCCTACCGGAATAGAATCACTCTTTTGCGTCTGTCACTAACGCCCAGTAGGTTACAGGTTTGAAGCACGTCACAGTCATTCAATCATTGAATCCTACTCAGAATACCACAGACAAGGTTTAGACCTTCCGGATTCTCTTGAATGCCGCCATCAGGTCCTGCCTATACCACGAAGACTCTGATCTCACGGAATGGTTGGCTCGTTTGTCAGGCGAGCACTCGGTTGTCAGGCGATCAACCATGCATCGTGCAATCAGGAATCCAAGAGATATTCACCAAGCCTCAAATGCTTGTAGAACAAGAGTGGTTGTCAGTCACTTTGTTCATGAGTGAGAATGGTGATGGGCGTCAATCATCACCTTCATCAAGTTGAAGAACAAGTGATATCTTGGAACAAGAACAAGCGGAATTGAATGGAAGAACAATAGTAATTGCATTAATACTCGAGGTACAGCAGAGCTCCACACCTTAATCTATGGTGTGTAGAAGCTCCACCGTTGAAAATACATAAGAACAAGGTCTAGGCATGGCCGTGAGGCCAGCCTCCCAATGATCTAAGAACTAGATGTCCAAAGATGAAAATACAATAGTAAAAGGTCCTACTTATAAGAACTAGTAGCCTAAGGTGTACAGAAATGAGTAAATGACATAAAAATCCTCTTCCGGGCCCACTTGGTGTGTGCTTGGGCTGAGCAATGAAGCAAATTTCGTGTAGAGACTCTTCTTGGAGTTAAACGCCAGCTTTGGTGCCAGTTTGGGCGTTTAACTCCCATTTGGGTGCCAGTTCCAGCGTTTAACGCTGGGATTTCTTGAGGTGACTTTGAACGCCGGTTTGGGCCATCAAATCTTGGGCAAAGTATGGACTATCATATATTGCTGGAAAGCCCAGGATGTCTACTTTCCAACGCCGTTGAGAGCGCGCCAATTGGGCTTCTGTAGCTCCAAAAAATCCACTTCGAGTGCAGGGAGGTCAGAATCCAACAGCATCTGCAGTCCTTTTCAGTCTCTGAATCAGATTTTTGCTCAGGTCCCTCAATTTCAGCCAGAAAATACCTGAAATCACAGAAAAACACACAAACTCATAGTAAAGTCCAGAAAAGTGATTTTTAACTAAAAAATAATAAAAATATACTAAAAACTAACTATATCATATCAAAAACATACTAAAAACAATGCCAAAAAGTATACAAATTATCCGCTCATCAAGGTAGATGATGAACTACTAGATAATAACATTGGAGAAGACGAACACATGTCAGAATAGTAGGTGAGTTTTATTAATAAGTGGTTTATTATAGAAAAATAATTTTTGTCTACATTTCTTTTTCAATTTAACTTTTGTTTGTAAATTTTACATAAATATGTTGTTTAGACTCATTAATTGATTTAATGGAACTACTAAACCTTGATGCACATTTTATTCTATATTTATTAATTATTTATTTGATCTATTATGCAGATATGCCAAAGCAAAAGAAGTACAAGAATTTACTTAAAGCAGCAGCTGCCAATTCTTCACAAGACAAGTCAGTAGCAACTGTCAATTCTTCACAAGACAAGTCAATAGCATCAAATGCATCACAAGTCAAGTTCCTAGTAGCTGCAAATTCCTCCCGGGACAAGTCGGCAGCAGCTGCAAATTCCTCCCGGGACAAGTCAGCAGCTTCAAATTCCTCCCGGGACAAGTCAGCAGCTTCAAATTCCTCCCGAGATAAGTCGACAGCAGTTGCAAGCTCCTCCCGAGACAAGTCGGCAGCTTCAAATTCTTCTGAGCCATCATCAGTTGCTCCAACTATATCTGAGCATCCATCCGAACCTAAACGTAAACGTGGGCGTGAATCTAAGCATTACTGGACTGTTGATGCCATAGGTATGTAATATTCTCAAATGTAATATTCTCCAGCCACCTATCACACTATTTCTTTCACTCCTCTTCCTTTCCAAATTTCACTATCTTCCAATTTACATGTCCTTGTTCAGATTTTCCTCCAAAATATTTATGAGCCATGAAAATTTGTTAAATTAAAAAAGACTTTAAAATTTAGACAAATAAACCCACCTAAAAGACTCATTTCCACTTTGATTTCTAGAAATATTAAGCTGATTGTTGAAGTTTAGCTTCTTCCTCATTTAATTTCTATAGAGGCAATGCTTGGTCATTAAAACATTATCACAACAAAGAGCAAAATATTCAGAATAACAAAAAAGCTTTGAAATTATTGATCTTCACACATATTTTACATATGCATGATTTCTCTAAAGTTGATAATTCCATATTAAAGAAAATTAGATACCAGATCTGAATGAAAACTTTTGGCATAGCATGATTTTATTGAGATACATGTTCTGACTCTAATGACATTTATCTTGCAGTGGATATTACTAATATTAGCCTATTTTCACCTTGATTCGGAATTCTGATGTATAATATATAGTATTATATATGTTGCTGTTACATTATACCCTGCACAAGAATCAATCTTTTATAATATATATCTATCATCATATGTTTTATTCTTTAGTTGCTCAATTACTCATTTATTTATATTTATTTATCTATTTTAGATGAATATGAAAATAGTACACGCCTTCATTTATTAGTGAAGGATGTGCATAATTTGCCAGAAGGTTTGCGCATAGTTGTCAATTTTGATAGACAACATGCAGCAATAGGAGAAGCAGCCGGACTCCTTGCAGGAATTTGTGGGCAATTGGCCACTGATTGTGTAGCATTTCCAATCAGTTTTGATAAGTGGTCAGACATTCCAGAGAGCTTTTTTGAAAATCAATGGAATATTTTTTTCCAAGTAAGAAGATTCCTTAAACTCTAAAGCTTATTTCTTTGTCATTATTTAGTTATATTTGTTAGTTAATATATATTCTTTGTTCCATATTAAAGGCTCAATTTTGCTTTAAAGTATGTGATAGCTTGGCCAAACGATTTCTGCTCCAATCGCTTGGCAAAAAATGGAGGGAAAATAGGATAAAGCTTTGGAACGAGTTTTATGATCCGAGGTTGAGTAAAACCGAGATCATAAATAATACACCAGAAGATATTGCTCTTGATCAATGGGCTTTATTCGTAGAATATCGTTTGAAGCCTGAAACTCAGGTAAGTACTTACAATCCTAGTTAAATGTTGTCCCACTAAAAAGCCTTATATATTTTACTACTATAAATAGGATATTGAATTCATATGGAATGTTGTGAATGCATGTTTAACTCTATTTAATTGTGTCCAAATTTATCTTTCAGAATCTTTGTAAGAGGAATCAAGAAATTTGGCAAAAACAAATAATTCCTCATACTTCAGGTGCTAAATCAATTGCAATAAAAAGGGCTGAATTGGTAATCATTTCTATGTGTGGATTTCATACATTTAATTTTATTTTGGCATTATCCAATTTTTCAATTTATATCCACTTGTCTCCACAACTATTATATTTTATATAGCATAGGAGTCATTATGTTAGCACCTAATGCATCTCAGTTGTTAAATTGTTGCTATTAGTAACTTAATTTTATGCATATCTTTTCTTCAATGATATATTTCTTGATTGAGTCTTTCTACTTTTCTTGAATTTTAGACGGAAGAGACGGAAAAAGAATTTAGTAGGGTTCAAATGTGGGACATCACTCACAAGAAAACAGATGGAAGTTATGTTAATGAAAAGGCTAAAGAAATAGCGGTAAGACTAAAGTACAACAAGTAACTTGTTTGTATTTCTTTTTCTTTCTTTTTTTTAAGATAATATTATGTTTGATTCTTTCCCTTTCTTTTTATATATGTAGGAGAAGATTGAAGCATATAGCAGTCAACAAGCGGTGGAATCAACCGTTAATTCTCCTCTTGATGCTCTTGGAGTAGTTCTTGGGAAAGAGCACCCTGGTCGTGTTCGAGGTTTAGGCATGGGAGCTGTTCCAGCTGTTGCTTTTAAGAACAACACCACAAGAATTAGTCAGATGAACTTAGGTTCTTCAAATGATGCTAGCACATCATCTACTTGTGGTTCCAATGTGCAAAAAGAGCTGGATACTGTTAAAGCGCAGTTGCAAGCATTAGTCTCTTATATTGCTTTTAAGGAAGGAGGTAAAATTCCAGTAGAATTAGCTGGAATGTTTCCTACTCAACAAATTTCACAGGTACAAATACAATTTATGTTCTTAATACCTTATTCCATGTGTAATACAAAAAAGTTGTTAAGTATCTTAATGGACTGGATCTACCAAATAAAGCTAACCCTATTCTAACATGCAGACCATCCTTTATCAAAAGAAACCTCGCTCCTTCTCCTTCTCTCTCTCCATTTCTTTCCGTCTCTCACTATCTCACATTCCTTCCTTGGATACTTTATTGAGCATGAATAGTTAATTACATTCTAAATAGAGATATCCTTTATTGTTAAATATGGACTATGCAACATTTAATTAATTAATTTATTTCAGGTATAGTACAGTAGCCATAGTTAAATGTAATTAAACATTTAGTACAGTAGCCATTATTAGTACGAACCTCATCAATGACCTATCAGATACAATGGTAATAATAGAAAGCATTATTGACTTTATATATGTCTCAGTCATATGAGTATATATTTGGCAGAGTAGTGCTTCCTGATTATTTTAGGATTGGTCCTTACAATAATGAGCATATTATATATTGTTGGCATATTATAAGACTCATAATAATCTTTATGGGCTCATTTTTGTATAGTGAAAGCTCATTGTTATCTATATGTTAGAGATATAACTTTATCTTTTTTATCAAGAGTAGAATAAAGTAGTAGCTCTGAATTCAAGTAGTATTGTATAAAAGTGCAGTTTGTGTGATTGTATATATATAGAGAGAATGGAAGTGGTGGTGGTGATGGTGCATGTGGTATATAGCAGTTTTAAGATAAGATATAATTTGGAGGGTAGCTACATGGATATTTATTTGACAAAATAGAGAGAGATCGATGGTTGAAATAGTTAAATTAGTGTGAGTTTCCTTTTCCTAATTCCCAGAAAACAGAGGATTTATTGTGCAAAAGTGCAGTTTTCTTTTTTGATTGAATAAATTTATATTAATAGTTTCAGATTCAATTTTATATCTTTTTTTATTGTACTCATAATTATATTTTTGTTGTAGGGATTGGATCAAGAGAGTGAGATTCCATCACCAAGAGAGTTAGGAAGTAGGTCTTCTGGAGCGAGCAACAAAGAAGCATGATCTTATATGATAAATATTTTATGTATTAAGTATTATAGATATATGTTAAGACAAATTATTGAAAAATGTTATTTTTGATACTTTGTTTTTGGATTATGATTTTTTATTTTTGGAGATTGTGTATGAATTAAAAATCTTGTTATGATGTTTGATTTAAGGTTATGCTTTTTGGTTATTATGAGATTTTAAAGTTTGAGTTCTAAAAATGTCACTTTAAATATATAGTTTCAATCTCATTTTAAAAAGTATAAAATTGTAATTAGGTAAAAACGACGGCTAAAAACGCCATTTTAAACAAAAATGGTGCCATTATATCCTGGTAAAAATGGCAGTTAAAAAATGCCATTTTAATCGAAAAGGATGCCATTATATCCTGGTAAAAACGACAGTTAAAAAATGCCATTTTAATCGAAAATAATGCCATTAAACCCTGGTAAAAACGGCGGTTATAAACCCCATTTTAATCGAAAAGGATGCCATTAAATACAGGTAAAAACGGCGGATATAAACGCCATTTTAAATGAGGAGAATGCCATTAAACTCAGGTAAAAACGGCGGTTACAAACCGCCATTTTAAACGAGCAAGATGCCATTAAACCCAGGTAAAAACGGCGGTTACAAACCGCCATTTTAAACAACAACAAAACCGCCATTTTATCTGGTTAAAATGGCGGTTAAAAACCGCCATTTTAACCGCCAAAAAACCGCCGTATTATCCACTGGTTATTATGGCGGTTTTCAAAAAACCGCCGTAATAACCGGAATGGCGCCCAGAATTCTGGCGTTTCTTGGAAGCGCCGTTTTCGGTAATAATGGCGGTTGTAACCGCCGTAATTACCTTAAAAAACCGCCATTTTAACCTTTTTTTTGTAGTGCCCTATGGGATCGACCTCACTCTTGTGAGTTATTACTACTTGATGCGACCCGGTATACTTGCCGGTTGGATTTGTGTGTTGGAAATTTATTTTTCCACAAAAACACCATCAAATTTTTGGCGCCGTTGCGGGGGATTGATTAGATCAACAATGATTAAGTGGGTGAGAAGTCTAGATCAAGCATTTTCTTTTTTTTGTTCTCTGTTTTAAAGTTAAAACCAAGGTGTTTGTGTTTTTGCCTCACTAAGCAAAACTCATATCTGATATGAGTAATTTCAATTTTCATTGGTGTTGTGTTCTACAAAATTCAAATGGAGTTCACCTCATCTTTTAATCAAACAAACTTCATGGGATATTGCCCACCATCACAATATGATTCAAGTCATTATTCTAATGATGGTTGGGAATATCACCAAGAAGATACAAATTCTGAGCACTTCAATCAATGGAGACTTGCTCCAGAGTCACAAATTGATCAAGCTGAGCACATGAGATACTGTCCAGAACCACAGAATGACTTATATCATTATCCTCATGGTGTCTGGACATATCAAGAAGAATGTGAACAATCAGTTAAAATGGGACACCTTCTAGAGACACAATATGATCCAGATTTTGATGAGTCTAACAACTACTCATATTGTGGCTGGGAAAGCCAAAATCAAAGAAATCTTAGTAATCCATACTGTGATGAGTTCAATAATTCTTCAAATTGTGATTCAGAGGATCTCCTTCAAAAGTCCAGAGGATTTTTTGAAAGACAAGAACAAGCCTGGAAAAGGAAAGAAATCCTCCGTCAGAGGACAAATGAGCACCTGGAGAACATAAGGAAACACTTAGAACCATCAAACAGTAAAAATCAATTTGTGAGAGAGGAAGTGGAAAAACAAGAACAAAAGGTCCTTGTGTCAAGTGAAATTGCAATGAAAGATGAGGAACATGAGACAATGATTTTATATTCACAAAAGCCACTTGAGGTGACAAAGAAACATGAACACTCACAACCCTCACAAACTTCCTTTGAATCTGTGATCGAAAAATATGAAGAGGAGATGAAGAAATCTTGGGAAGAACAACAAACCTCCTCCATAAAAGAACTATTAAGTCAAATATTGAGTGCAAAGAAAGGAGTGGAGGAGCAAGAAAGTGAGGAAGTCGTTCCAGAAAAGTCACATTCAATTGAAGTGGAGAAGTGCAAAGAGGAAAAGCTCATGGAACCACCAATGCAAGAGGCTCTTAATGAAGAAATCACTCCAATAATCACATAGTAACCAAGTCTTGAATCTAAAGAAGTGAAGGCAACTAGCAAAAGCACCAATTCTGTCCCTAAGTCAACAAGCAAGCTCAACCAAGCCAATTTCAAAAGAAAGCTTGCTGAGAGGAAACCAAGAAAGGGGACAAAAGCTGAAACTTCTCCCCCCTTGAAGTCATTCCTCTTAACCAATTGGAAGAAGAGGAAGAAAGTGAAGAACAACATGTCAAGCTAATGACACTAAAAGAGCACTTGTTGGGAGGTAACCCAACCATAGGTAACATTTCTTCTCTGCTTTGTTTTCGTTCCTTACTTTGTTTAAATTCAATAAATGGGCATATGGTTACATTCTAAGTTTGGTGTTGTCTTGCAACAACTTGTTTTCAATCTTTTTGGATGATTGCATCAAATCAAAAATGGAAGTGATACACTAAGATTCTAAGTTTGGTGTGCCACTTAATTCTCTATGCAAATCATTCAAGCAACATCACTTGTCTGCATAATCATATTGCCTTTTGCAGTGTTATTTTTCTTCTTCTTAGTTGGATAATTTTTGTTTTCTCTTTGTTTCATTTATTTACTTATTTTTAATGCTTTCTTTCATTAACTGTTTTTGTTAATACATCACCAAAACATCCTTATTCATGACAGACTCTTCATTTGGTGATTGTATTTAACATATAACAGTTTCTTTTGTTTAGTTTTAGTTCAAATAAATTGACATATGATTGCATTCTAAGTTTGGTGTTGCTATGCAACAAAATTTTATTCTAATTCTTACAAGATACTTGCATTAATTCCAAGTGAAAGTGTCACACTAAGTTTGGTGTGCCACTTATCTTTTATGCAATGTATTGTGCACACCTTCTTATCTATGCAATCAAAATGTCTCTGTCTCTTGTGCCTTGATTGTTATCTTTCATTTTGCTTGCTTAAAACACATGTGCTACTAACATTTCATTGTGTAAGACATTCATGATCCATCTTAGCCCCATAGCCATTGTTCTAATTGTTGCTTGAGGATGAGCAAGCACTCTAAGTTGGCAAGGGAAAGGGAAGAATTGGAGAAAAAGGACAACAATAATGAAGATGAACTACAAGGTTGTAAAGTTCCTTTTCCTCTCCTTTGTTTCCAGCACTTTAAATTGCATGATTGTCTTTATATTCTCTGTATGCATGTGTGGTATGACTAAGCATAGCTTGAATTTTGATTGAAACATGGTGCTGTGACATTATAACTACCAACTTGAATCCTGTGAATTCAAAAGCAAAAAAAAAAAGCATCATGATCATAAACAAACAAGGCATTAAAGAAGATTTTAGCATGTGCATACAAGTATTGGAAAGCTAGTATGATTAATTGTTGCTCAAATACATTGGATTTTATTTAATTGAAGTTTACATCTAGGACATTTTGTGAAATCTTTTGAAATCATGAAAACCTTGAAGAGGCAAATACAATTAAAGCAAGAAAAGAAAAAGGGAAAGAATGAGAAAGCTAAAGGCTCTGAGTACCAATGGCAATTTATTTGCTAAGTGCTTGTGGTGTTTATGTATCAAGCCAAATGCTTGAAAACAAAACACTTAGAAGTCAAGGCTAGGCTCAAGTGCAAAAGCACTCCCTCAAAGCTCAAGGCTCTAAGCATCAATGATTAGAGAGTCAAGAAAAGAAAAGAAAATGACGAGCTTAATAAAGTCCTCTAATTAAATGCTTGTGGTGCTTATGTATCAAGTGGTAATACTTGAAAACAAAGCATTTAGAAGTCGTAGCTTTGTTATTAACTCATGGGGCAAAGCACCCAAAAGGAGAAGCTAAAAAAAAAATCAAAAGCTTGTTTCAAGGAAGAATTATAAGAAAAAGATTTCATAAAATAAGCTAGATAGAAGCATCAATCATTTACATCTCTTTTGTAATTGTAGCATGCATAGAAAACTAGCTTGCCATGAACATTAACTTGCTACTCTTCTTACCTTGGATTGTCAATCTTTATTGCATGATTCTTTTCTTGCTTGGGGACAAGCAAGGTTTAAGTTTGGTGTTGTGATGACATGTCATCATATACCTATTTTTCTATGCTTTTTCATACAAGAAATTGATAATTTGTGCTTAAATATTGAATGCTTTTATACTTAATTGGTATATTTCCTTGATCTTTTAATTTTATAAATCTTGTAGGAAATAAGAAGAAAAAGAAGCAAAGAAGCACAAAAAAAGGAGAAAAAAGAGCTTTGGGACACACTTTGAAGTTGGAGCACACTTTAGAGCCTTAGGCCACGCTTTTAAAAGCGTGGCCCATGACCATATTAAAGGAGAATAGACAATCAGCACACACTACCCTGCTCTTGCCAAGGGCAGGGCAGAATCGTGATGCAAAGTGAGGTTGGAAGCAAGAATTTTCGCTAAGGTAAAATCTGGGCGCTCACAGCATGACCATGCCTCCTTCAAAGGGCTATAACATGAGCTACAGACGTCCAATTGATGTGCTTCTAGTTGCGTTGGAAAGCTGACATTCAGAACTTTCCAACGATATATAGCAATCCATATTTGGCGTACAATTGAGGTAGGAACGAAAGGCATCTTTAAGGGCCAAAAATAAGCGAAAATAAACCAATGTGCTTCCACCAAGGTTCGAAGCTGAAGCCTCACCCCAAAGCAAAGTAGCGCTCATTTTTCTGCTCTGCCCTCTTAGAGAGCAGGGCAATGTCGTGCTCTTCATGAAAAATCAAGGAAAATTGCTCCCCCAATTTTTTGCCACAAGAATCAAACACGGCACCATGAGGAAGCAAGAAACTAGGCCTTACTTTGGTGCCAAGAAAACCAAGGAAAAGAAGTAGCGTGTGCATCCACCAAGTTTCGAACTTGGAACTTCACTTTTGGAAACACTGCCCTGCCCTCTGCGAGGGCAGGGCAGCATTTTGTGGTGCATGGCCAGCGGGCAAAATCTGGCGCACCAAGGGGGTCTCGGCAGCATCAGCACGCACGGGCAGCAGAATCTGGCGCACCAAAAAACTCTGCCCTGCCCTCCACAAGGGCAGGGCAGCATCCTGTAGCACCAACACACACACACCAAGGGACGCATGCACCATTTTCTGCCCTGCCCTCCACAAGGGCAGGGCAGCCTCCTGGGAGCAACATATGGGCCAAAATTCAATTTAATTTAATTCCTCACCAAATTGAATCAAAGCCAACCAAACCCATTTCTCCTCAAAACTAAAGCAAGCAAAGCCCACATCATCACTCAAAGGCACATGGATCAATTAAATTAGGATTTTCATTTTTGTAATTTGTTCTAATTTCATTTTCATTTTTTATTTTGTAAAGCCTATATAAAGGCATCAATTAGAGCTCGGAAAAGGGAGGCTAGCTCCACTAGGGAGTATTAGGATTTGAGAGCTCTCTCTCTTAGTTTTCATTTCTGTTTTGAAATTTTGGATTGAGGTTGGAGGAATTCTGTTTCAATCTTTAATCTGAAATCCATCTTTGTTCATCTTATGCATAATTTCTAAGAATTTAAAGTTGAATCTGCGTTCTCATTTACTGCTTCATTTCTTCTTTCTTCTACAAACTTGTTTTCTGTTGAATCAAGGAAGGGCTTGAGATCTAGACTTGTTTTCTAGTCTCATTGATTCCCTGAGATCTTCAACATTCTTTTAAATTGCTGCAAATTAAGCATCGCTTTCTATTTTTAATTCTTCAAGCAATTTTTCATTTCTGTATGAATCTGCTGCACTTACTTCATCTTTTACTACTTTGCTTGATTGCACTTTACATTTTCTTGTTGAAGTTTTAATTCCCTGCACCCAATCCCCTTTACATTTGATGCAATTTACATTTCTTGTCATTTAAGATTCTTGCAATTTACATTTCTTGCTCTTTAAGTTATTTGCCAATTTACTTTCTGCATCTTTAAGATTTCTGCCATTTACTTTCTGTTGGCTACACTTCACACAATTCACTCAATGTTAGCTTGACTAAACTAATCACCCACTAAAGTTGCTTGATCCATCAATCCCTGTGGGATCGACCTCACTCTTGTGAGTTATTACTACTTGATGCGACCCGGTATACTTGCCGGTTGGATTTGTGTGTTGGAAATTTATTTTTCCACAAAAACACCATCACTAATCGTCCCAAGATGTCTAATACACTAGTAAAAAGTTCTATTTATAATATACTAGCTACTAGGTTTTACAGAAGTAAGTAATTGATGCATAAATCCACTTCCGGGGCCCACTTGGTGTATGTTTGGGATGAGCTTGGTCTATCCACGAGCTGAGGCTTTTATTGGAGTTGAACGCCAAGTTGTAACGTGTTTTGGGCGTTCAACTCTGGGTTGTGACGTGTTTCTGGCGTTTGACTCCAGACAGCAACATGGAACTAGCATTGAGTGCCCGTTTACGTCGTCAAATCCCAAATAACGTATGGACTATTATATATTTCTGGAAAGCTCTGGATGTCTACTTTCCAACGCCGTTGAGAGTGCGCCATTTGGAGTTCTGTAGCTCCAGAAAATCCATTTCGAGTGCAGGGAGGTCAGATTCCAACAGCATCAGCAGTCCTTTGTCAGCCTCCTATCAGAGTTTTGCTCAAGTCCCTCAATTTCAGCCAGAAATTACCTGAAATCATAGAAAAACACACAAACACATAGTAAAGTCCAGAAATGTGAATTTAACATAAAAACTAATGAAAACATCCCTAAAAGTAGCTTGAACTTACTAAAAACAATGCCAAAAAGCGTATAAATTATCCGCTCATCAATCCCTGAGGTTCCTTTCAAGCTCAAAAAGAATGAGTATCCGGAGATCTGACATGAGATTAGAAGAAGAGTATGGGAAGTTCTCTCTAATCCTATTCAACAAGTTGGGATCTTAATGGTTCAAGAGTTCTATGCAAACGCATAGATCACTAGGAACCATGATCAAAGTATGAACCCGAATCCAAAGAATTGGATTTCCATGGTTCGGGGAAAATACTTAGATTTCAGTCCGAAAAATGTAAGGTTGGCGTTCAACTTGCCAATGATGCAAGAAAACGTACACCCCTACACTAGAAGTAGGGGTGGCAGGAGTACCCGAACCTGCGGGTACCCGACTCGCCCCAACCCGGTCGGGGCGGGTTTAAACCCGACCCGTAGCGGGGCGGGTTTTGACCGAGACGGGTGGAAGAGCGGGGCGGGGCGGGGTCGGGGTCAGGCTAAACCCACCCCTACCTGCCCCGGAGTACATATATATATATATATATATATATATATATATATATATATATATACCATTTTAAGTTTTTAGGGTTTCTATTCCTTACAGCCACCAGCCCACCACTGTACTCATTTCATTTTTTCATTTACGCGTTTCTCTTTAGCCCCAAAGAACCCTAGCGGAGAAGACTGAAGAGGGAAGGAAATTCACTTCCTCTTCTCCCTAGTGAACCTCAGATCTAGTGACCTTCACTGCGCCATCGAGCCTTCCGCCGAGCTTGTCGCCGTCGCTGCGCTGCCATCCTACCGAGCCCGTCGCCGAGTCGCTGCCGCTGCGCTGTCGTCCTGTTGGCGCCGTGTCGTCGCCCTGCTGAACCCTCGAATTTACTCATCGTTGGCTCCTTGATGCACTACCGAAGCTACTGAGTGAACCCCTCTTTCTCACCGTCTTCCTCCAAGTGGTAAGTTTCCCTGTCTCTATGCTGTCCTCTTTGATTAGATTAAATCAATATCCAAGTCCAAGAAGCTTAATATGTATGAATCATGAAATATATATATATATATATATATATATATATATATATATATATATATGAGATAAAATATAGAAAATGAATTTTTTTAACTAGTTAAGTATAATCAATTTTTTATTGTAATAGCCATTTTAGTCGTACCCAATTTTTTTCCATCACAGGTTGCATACCATTGCTTAGATGAAGAATTTTTCCTTCAC
Source organism: Arachis hypogaea (assembly GCF_003086295.3). NCBI lineage: Eukaryota > Viridiplantae > Streptophyta > Magnoliopsida > Fabales > Fabaceae > Arachis > Arachis hypogaea. The sequence goes on from NC_092037.1 coordinate 54,219,135, forward strand.
AGTATGTGTATTAGGGATTTAGGGTATTGCTTGCCAAATTAATGCTAGAGTTTGCCTTCACAATATTTTCATACAATTGCTTGCCAAATTAATGCTAGAGATTGCCTTCACTATTATCTGTAGCTTTAATTAATTTTAATTTCATAGTTTTGGTTAGAGTTTGACTAGTTAGAGTTTTTACTATTTTCTCTTGTGATGAATGCTTATTGTAACCAAAGAACTTTAGATATTTCTAATTTAAATATTGGAAAAGCTTGATCTATTTAATTTGTGGTTGGTTAATCACTAACCATAGCTTTATAAAACTGCATGCCTCTAATTCCCACCTTGTACTACTATTTCAAAGTTTGTATACAAACAGATGCAGTTTATTCACTTTTGTGATCTTGAAAACTCTTCTTTAGTTTGTGTATCTCAATGGCTATCTGAATATTGTACTTGTAATTGAACCACTTTTTGTCATGATTCTTGGGACTACAACATCGTTTAATTTATGAGGAGTTTCTGCTCTGACATTTTAATTTATTTATTATTCTATTTAAATTCTACTCAATTTCAATTAATATAATTTTACTGAAGAGATTGGATAAACTTAAAACAAAATTGTCAGATTATGTTGCTTTTTTCATTCTTTAATATTCGTATTGCATATCACTCACTTAATTATAGTGCTAAGCTTCCAGTTTTGTTTCTCTGTCCCTCAAGATACATGTTATGGCTCTTCCCTTTCATTCTTTACATGAAGAATCTTGTATGCTTAATTGAAATGAGCTGATCTTATGATAACATGGATGGATTTTTATGTTATTTATTAAAGAATGAAATTAATATAACAAACAAAATTGAGATTATGTTGCTTTTTTCATTTACTGGCTTTGCTAACTGATTAGACGCAATTAATATAACTAACATTCATGTCATGCATTTTGGTTGCTTTCAAAAGCATATGTTACCCTTTCACCTCAGCTATAGGTTACTATGTTTCAAAGAATTTTGTGCTCCTTTTTGAAATAAAAACATGATCTGGTTGGAGTTCATTCAATTGTAGTAGGCAAACTTGTTTTAATAGACAAGCATGTTTATTAGAGAAAAAGAAGCACACGCTATATATGCTAACCTAATTTTGAAAATTGATGCATGCTGCATGGTCGAATTGCCTTTAGTTTGTTTGCATTTCATGTGGAAATTTTATAAAGCTATATCTTCTTCATTCAACTATTTTGCTTTAAGGAAAAAAAACATTTTGCTTTGGTTCTGTTTGTGGTTGCCTGCTGCATAGTTCAATGACTATGTCAAGTGGTTTATGTGGCTTATTATGATTTTTAGTGTACTTCAATTTGTGTTTACTTATCTTAGTGGCTTAAACTTCCAATTCTCTACTCTTTCATTTATGCATTCTGATCTTTATGCATTTATGATATGATTTATGTTAATTTTATACCCTGCAACATCTTTTAATTTTATTGATATAGGTATTTTCAATGTAGATTTGTTAAGATAATTTCATGGCTAGTAATGCTAGAGAAGACACACAAAGCAATAATGTTCCTACCGATAATGAAGTTGAAGTTCAGAGTAATGCTAATCCAACTTCAGAAACTCCACAACCAACGGATAATAATGCCTCAAATCCAGAAGGATCAAATCCTGTTGAAGGTGACGATAAGGCTAATGTTAAGAGTGCTTATTGGGAGTATTTTGATCGTTTAAAAGTTGAAGGTGAATGGAAGGCAAAATACAAATTTTGCAAAAGTGTGCTTAGTGCAAATCCAAAGAATGGTACTAAGTCATTGAGAAACCATGTGGACCGCTATTGTAAAAGAATAAGAGTGGTGAACTCAAGGCAATCATCAATTGTTGAATCACTAGCAAAACAAGCACATGTGCAAAAAGTAAATGAAGATGGCTTTGTGTTTGATCCTTCAAAGACAAGAAAATATGTTGCCGAAATGATTGTCCTGCATGAGTATCCTTTGAGTTGTGTGGACCACCATGGACTGAGGCGATTGGTTGCATCAATGCAACCAACATTTAAAATGCCTAGTTGCAACACGGTTAGGAAAGACATCTTGAAGATGTTTGGGGATGAGAAGTTGAAGCTAACTCTTCAACTAGATAAAAATGATAGCAGAGTTGCAATAACTAGCGACATGTGGACTTCCAATCAAGAAAAAGGTTACATGGTTGTCACAGCTCACTATATCGATAGTTCATGGAAGTTGCAAATGCGCCTATTGAGGTACTTCATAAACTTCATAAACTTCTATATATTGTGTTGTCTTTGTATGTTGACATCTAAAATGCATGCATGTTTGTTTTATTTTTTAGCTTTTGTTATGTTCCTTGTCCCTATACAAGTGAAGTTCTTACTCAAACATTGATGAAAATATTGTTAGAATGGAATGTTTATAGAAAACTGTCTACTGTTACATTGGATAATTGTTCTACTAATGATGCTATGATAGATGAATTGTTGGGGCGGCTAGATTCTTCATTCTTGATGTTGGAGGGTAAATTTTTGCATATGCGTTGTTGTGCTCATATACTGAATTTGATTGTGAAGGATGGTTTGAGTATAGTTAAGGAAAGTATTGAAAAGATTCGTAGTAGTGTATTGTATTGGACTGCAACGCCGAAAAGGAACGAAACTTTTGTGAGTTGGTGTGCTAAAATAGCGATTCCATTTACTAAGAAATTGGTTCTTGATTGTCCGACTACGTGGAACTCAACTTATTTGATGTTAGACACTGCATTGTTGTATAGAGCTATTGATGAGCGGATAATTTATACGCTTTTTGGCATTGTTTTTAGGTAGTTTTTAGTATGATCTAGTTACTTTTAGGGATGTTTTCATTTGTTTTTATGCTAAATTCACATTTCTGGACTTTACTATGAGTTTGTGTGTTTTTCTGTGATTTCAGGCATTTTCTGGCTGAAATTGAGGGACCTGACCAAAACTCTGATAGGAGGCTGACAAAGGACTGCTGATGCTGTTGGAATCTGACCTCCCTGTACTCAAAATGACTTTTCTGGAGCTACAGAACTCCAAATGGCACGCTCTTAACGGCGTTGGAAAGTAAACATCCAGATCTTTCCAAAAATATATAATAGTCCATACTTTATTCGGGAATTGACGATGTAAACTAGAGCTCAACGCCAGTTCCATGCTGCATTCTGGAGTCAAACGCCAGAAACACGTCACGAACCGGAGTTGAATGCCCAAAACACGTTACAACTTGGTGTTCAACTCCAAAAGAAGCCTCATCTCGTGGATAGATCAAGCTCAACCCAAACATACACCAAGTGGGCCCTGGAAGTGGATTTATGCATCAATTACTTACTCCTGTAAACCCTAGTAACTAGTTTAGCATAAATAGAACTTTTTACTAGTGTATTATTCATCTTTGGACATTTAGTTCTTAGATCTTGGGGGCTGGCCATTCGACCATGCCTGAACCTTTCACTTATGTATTTTCAACGGTGGAGTTTCTACACACCATAGATTAAGGGTGTGGAGCTCTGCTGTACCTCAAGTTTTAATGCAATTACTATTATTTTCTATCCAATTCGATTTATTCATGTTCTAAGATATTTGTTGCACTTCAACTCGATGAATGTGATGATCCGTGACACTTATCATCATTCTCACCTATGAATGCGCGTGACTGACAACTACTTCCGTTCTACCTTCGGCCGGGCGCATATCTCTTGGATTCCTTAATCAGAATCTTTGTGGTATAAGCTAGAATTGATGGCGGCATTCATGGGAATCCGGAAAGTCTAACCTTGTCTGTGGTATTCCGAGTAGGATTCCAGGATTGAATGACTGTGACGAGCTTCAAACTCCTGAAGGCTGGCCGTTAGTGACAGACGCAAAAGAATCACTGGATTCTACTCCAACCTGATTGAGAACCGACAGATGATTAGCCGTGCTGTGACAGAGCATTTGGACCTTTTTCACTGAGAGGATGGGATGTAGCCATTGACAACGGTGATGCCCTACATATAGCTTGCCATGGAAAGGAGTAAGAAGGCTTGGATGAATACAGTAGGAAAGCAGAGATTCAGAAGGAATACGGCATCTCCATACACTTATCTGAAATTCCCACCAATGAATTTACATAAGTATTTCTATCCCTTATTATTTAATTAAGTATCTCTTTATATTTTCCGAAAACCATAATCCATTTAAATCCGCCTGACTAGGATTTACAAGATGACCATAGCTTGCTTCATACCAATAATCTCTGTGGGATCGACCCTTACTCACGTAAGGTATTACTTGGACGACCCAGTACACTTGCTGGTTAGTTGAGCGGAGTTGTGACAAAGTGTGATTCACGTTTGAGAGCACCAAGTCTTTGGAGCCATTGTTGATGATCACAATTTCATCCACCAAGTTTTTGGCGCCGTTGCCGGGGATTGTTCGAGTATGGACAACTGACGGTTCATCTTGTTGCTCATATTAGGTAATTTTCTTTTATTTTCTTTTCAAAAAAAGTTTTCAAAATTCTTTCAAAAATTTTTCTTTATTTTCGTTTTTCCAAAAGAATATTTTCAAAAAAAATAATAAAAATACAAAAAATTCATAAAATCATAAAAACCAAAAATATTTTGTGTTTCTTGTTTGAGTCTTGAGTCAATTTATAAGTTTGGTGTCAATTGCATGCTTTTAAAAATTTTTTTTGCATTTTTCGAAAATCCATGCATTCATAGTGTTCTTCATGATCTTCAAGTTGTTCTTGGTAAGTCTTCTTGTTTGATCTTGATGATTTTTTGTTTTGTGTCTTTTATTGTTTTTCATATGCATTTTTGCATTCATAGTGTCCATGCATTAAAGATTTCTAAGTTTGGTGTCTTGCATGTTTTCTTTGCATCAAAAATTTTTCAAAAATATGTTCTTGATGTTCATCATGATCTTCAAAGTATTCTTGTTGTTCATCTTGACATTCATAGTGTTCTTGCATGCATCTTGTGTTTTGATCCAAAATTTTCATGTTTTGGGTCATTTTTGTGTTTTTCTCTCTCATCATCAAAAATTCAAAAAAAAAATCTTTTCCTTATTTCTCTCCTAATTTTCGAAAATTTGAGTTGACTTAGTCAAAAATTTTTAAAATTAGTTGTTTCTTACAAGTCAAGTCAAACTTTCAATTTTAAAAATCATATCTTTTCAAAATCTTTTTCAAAAATTATATCTTTTTCATTTTTCTTATTAATTTTCGAAAATTCTTTAAAAATCTTTTTCAAAATCTTTTTCTTAAGTTTTATCTATATTTTCGAAAATTAGCTAACAAGTAATGTGATTGATTCAAAAATTCGAAGTTTGTTACTTTCTTGTTAAGAAAGGTTCAATCTTTAAATTCTAGAATTTTATCTTTTAGTTTCTTGTTAGTCAAGTAATTAATTTTAATTTTAAAATCAAATCTTTTTCAAAATATCTTTTTTGTCTTTTTAATCATATCTTTTTATCTTATCTTTTTATCTTATCTTTTTCAAAATTCTATCTTTTTCAAAAATTTGATTTCAAAATATCTTATCTAACTTCTTATCTTCTATTCTTTTCAAATTTGATTTTAATATATTTTTCAACTAACTAATTAACTTTTTGTTTGTTTCTTATCTTTTTCAAAACCACCTAACTACTTCTCCCTCTCTAATTTTTGAAAATATCTCATCCCTTTTTCAAAAATTCTTTTTAGTTAATCTAATTGTTTTAAATTTTAATTTTAATTCTATCTTATCTTTAATTTTTGAAAATCACTAACTACTTTTTTCAAAATTATTTTCGAAATTCTCTATCTCTCCTCTTCTTCTATTTATTTATTTAATTACTTACACTTCTCTTCTCCTCTCTTCATCTCAAATCACTGCCCTTACCTTTACCCTTTATTCAGACTATTCATTCTTCTTCACTCCTATTCCATTTCTTCTTCTACTAACATAAAGGAATCTCTATACTGTTACATAAAGAATTCCTCTTTCTTTTCTTGTTCTCTTCTTCCCTATATGAGCAGGAACAAGGAAAAAGGCATTCTTGTTGAAGCTAATCCTGAACCTAAAAGGACTCTGAAGAGGAAATTAAGAGAAGCTAAATTACAACAATCCAGAGACAACCTTTCTGAAATTTTCGAACAAGAAAAGGAGATGGCAGCCGAACCCAACAACAATAATGCAAGGAGAATGCTAGGTGATTTCACTAAACCAACGTCCAAATTTGATGGAAGAAGCATCTCCATTCCGGCCATTGGAGCAAACAATTTTGAGCTAAAACCTCAATTAGTTTCTCTAATGCAACAGAACTGCAAGTTTTATAGACTTCCATCTGAAGATCCTTACCTGTTTTTAACTGAGTTCTTGCAGATTTGTGAGACTGTAAAGACGAATGGAGTAGATCCTGAAGTCTATAGGCTCATGCTTTTCCCTTTTACTGTAAGAGACAGAGCTAGAACATGGTTGGACTCACAACCTAAAGATAGCCTGGACTACTAGGATAAGCTGGTCACGGCCTTCTTGGATAAATTTTTTCCTCCTCAAAAGCTGAGCAAGCTTAGAGAGGATGTTCAGACCTTCAAACAAAAAGATGGTGAATCCCTCTACGAAGCTTGGGAAAGATACAAGCAGATGACCAAAAAGTGTCCTTCTGACATGTTTTCAGAATGGACCATATTAGATATATTCTATTATGGTCTATCTGAGTTTTCCAAGATGTCATTGGACCATTCTGCAGGTGGATCCATTCGCCTAAAGAAAATGCCTGCAGAAGCTCAAGAACTTATTGACATGGTTGCAAATAACCAATTCATGTACACTTCTGAGAAGAATTCCGTGAATAGTGGGACGCCTCAGAGGAAGGGAGTTCTTAAAATTGATTCTCTGAATGCCATATTGGCTCAGAACAAAGTGTTGACTCAGCAAGTCAACATGATCTCTCAAAGTCTGAATGGATGGCAAAATGCATCCAACAGTACTAAAGAGGTAGCTTCTGAAGAAGCTTATGATCCTGAAAACCCTGCAATGGCAGAGGTTAATTACATGGGTGAACCTTATGGAAACACTTATAATTCATCATGGAGAAATCATCCAAATTTCTCATGGAAGGATCAACAAAAGCCTCAACAAGGTTTTAATAATGGTGGAAGAAACAGGCTAAGCAATGATGAGCGGATAATTTATACGCTTTTTGGCATTGTTTTTAGTATATTTTTAGTATGTTTTAGTTAGTTTTTATTATGTTTTTATTAGTTTTAAATTAAAAATCACATTTCTGGACTTTACTATGAGTTTGTGTGTTTTTCTGTGATTTCAGGTATTTTCTGGCTGAAATTGAGGGACCTGAGCAAAAATCTGATTCAGAGGCTGAAAAAGGACTGTAGATGTTGTTGGATTCTGACCTCCTTACACTCGAAGTAGCTTTTCTGGAGCTACAGAGGCCCAATTGGCGCGCTCTTAATTGCATTAGAAAGTAGACATTCTGGGCTTTCCAGCAATATATAATAGTCCATATTTTGCCTAAGAATTGATGGCCCAAACCGGCGTTCCAAATCAGCTTCAGAATTTCCGGCGTTTAACGCTGGAACTGGCACAAAAGTTGGAGTTAAACGCCCAAATTGGCACAAAAGCTGGCGTTTAACTCCAGGAAAAGTCTTTACACATGAAAGCTTCAATGCTCAGCCCAAGCACACACCAAGTGGACCCCGGAAGTGGATTTTTATGTCATTTACTCATTCTTGTAAACCCTAGGTCACTAGTTCACTATAAATAGGACTTTTTGCTATTGTATCTTCACCTCATGACACATTACACGTTTATTATTGTATCTTCTACGGCATGAGTCTCTAAACCCCATGGTTTGGGGGTGAGGAGCTCTGCTGTGTCTTGATGGATTAATGCAATTACTACTGTTTTTTCATTCAATCACGCTTGCTTTCATTCTAAGATACCACTTGTTCTTCAACCTGATGAATGTGATGATCCGTGACACTCATCATCATTCTCACCTATGAACGTGTGCTTGACAACCACCTCCATTCTACTTTCGATTGAGTGTGTATCTTTTGGATTCCTGAATCAGAATCTTCGTGGTATAAGCTAGAACCCATTGGCAGCCATTCTTGAGAATCCGAAAAGTCTAAACCTTGTCTGTGGTATTCCGAGTAGGATTCAAGGATTGAATGACTGTGACGAGCTTCAAACTCGCGAGTGTTGGATGTTAGTGATAGACGCAAAAGAATCACTGGATTCTATTCCGACATGATCGAGAACCGACAGATGATTAGCCGTGCTGTGATAGAGTGCGTTGAACATTTTCACTGAGAGGACGGGAGGTAGCCATTGACAATGGTGAGACCCAACATACAGCTTGCCATGGAAGGAGCCTTGCATGCATGAAAAACAAGCGTAGAAGTGATATCTTAGAATGGAAACAAGCGTGTTTGAATGAAAAACAGTAGTAATTGCATTAATCTATCAAGACACAGTAGAGCTCCTCACCCCCAACCATGGGGTTTAGAGACTCATGCCGTAGAAGGTACAATATGAAACGTGTAAAGTGTCATGAGGTGCAGATACAATGTCAAAAGATCCTATTTATAGTGAACTAGTAACCTAGGATATACAGAAATGGGTAAATGACGTAAAAATCCACTTCCGGGGTCCACTTGGTGTGTGCTTGGGCTAAGCATTGAAGCTTTCATGTGTAGAGACTTTTCCTGGAGTTAAACGCCAGCTTTTGTGCCAGTTTGGGCATTTAACTCTCCAACTTTTGTGCCAGTTCCGGCGTTAAACGCCGGGAATTCTGAAGCTGATTTGCAATGCCGGTTTGGGGCATCAAATCTCGGGCAAAGTATGTACTATTATACATTGATGGAAAGCCCAGGATGTCTACTTTCCAACACAATTAAGAGCGTGCCAATTGAGCTTCTGTAGCTCCAGAAAATACACTTCGAGTGCAGGGAGGTCAGAATCCAATAGCATCTGCAGTCCTTTTTCAGCCTCTGAATCAGATTTTTGCTCAGGTCCCTCAATTTCAGCCAGAAATTACCTGAAATAACAGAAAAACACACAAACTCATAGTAAAGCCCAGAAAAGTGAATTTTAAATAAAAAATCATAAAAACATACTAAAAACTAACTAAAATGTACTAAAAACATACTAAAAACAGTGCCAAAAAGTGTATAAATTATCCGCTCATCACAACACCAAACTTAAATTGTTGCTTGTCCCCAAGCAACTAAAAATCAAATAGGATAAAAAGAAGAGAACATACTATAGACTCCAAAATATTAATGAAACGTAGCTCCAATTAGATGAGCGGGACTAGTAACTTTTTGCCTCTGAACAGTTTTGGCATCTCACTTTATCCTTTGCAGTTTAGAATGATTGGCATCTATAGGAACTCAGAATTCAGATAGTGTTATTGATTCTCCTAGTTAAGTATGATGATTCTTGAACACAGCTACTTTATGAGTCTTGGCTGTGGCCCAAAGCACTCTGTCTTCCAGTATTACCACCGGATACATACATGCCACAGACATATAACTGGGTAAACCTTTTCAGATTGTGACTCAGCTTTGCTAGAGTCCCCAATTAGGGGTGTCCAGGGTTCTTAAGCACGCTCCTTTTGCCTTGGATCACTTTTTATTTTTCTGCTTGCTCTCTCTCTTCTTTTTCTCTTCTCCTTTTTTTGTTTGAATTCACTGCTTTTTCTTGCTTCAAGAATCAATCTGATGATTTTTCATATCCTCAATAACATTTCTCCTTTTCCATCATTCTTTCAAGAGCCAACAAGTTTAACATTCTTTAATCAACAAATTCAAAAGACATATGCACTGTTCAAGCATTCATTCAGAAAACAAAAAGTATTGTCGCCACATCAAACTAATTCAACTAGTTTCAAAGATGAATTCGAAATCCTGTACTTCTTGTTCTTTTGTGATTAAAGCATTTTTCATTTAAGAGAGGTGATGGATTCATAGGACATTCATAGCTTTAAGACATGAACCTTAAATTTTATTAATCATGAATTAAGAACAAGACTCAAAAATAAATATAAGATAAGACTAATAGTAATAGAAAACAAAAATTTAAATGACTCTAAAATAGACTCCTAATGATAGAGGTTATCACAGAGTTAAGACTCGACAACCTTGATTTTGATAAGTGGATGCTCCCTCAACTTGTGGGGTATTTGACCCTTCAAGGGAGAGCTTCTGGCGCTTCAGCTCCTGTAGCTCACGCCCCTGCTTCTCTTGTTCCTTCAGCAATTTGCAGAGCATGCAGTTTTGATTCTGCTGTTCTTCCTTAATTTGTTCCATAGTTTCTTGCAGCTTGACAACAGATGCTTCTAGGCTGGCCCAGTAGTCAATTTCAGGAAGTTCAGGGAGGAATTCCTGCGCCCTCCTTTTGATAGAGTTATCTTGCATTTGTCCTTCCATTGACTTCTTGGTGATTGGATGTTCAATTGGGATGAATTCATCTTATCCCATCCTCACCCCAGCATCTTTACATAGCAAAGAGATTAAGCTTGAGTAAGCCAGTTTGGCTTCAGTGGAGTTCTTGTTTGCAATTGTGTAAATCTCACAAGTAATCAGATGATGAATCTCCACTTCTTTTCCCAGCATAATGCAATGAATCATCACTGCTCTCTTGACCGTGACCTCAGAACGGTTGCTAGTGGGCAATATAGAACGCCCAATAAAGTGTAGCCAACCTCTTGCAATTGGTTTGAGATCTCCTCTCTTGAGTTGGTTTGGGACACCTTTTGAATTGGTTGTCCACTTGGTTCCAGGGAGGCATATGTCCTCTAGAACTTGATCCAACCCCTTATCTACTCTGACCATTCTCCTATTAAAGGATTCAGGATCATCTTGTAGTTGAGGCAATTTGAAGACCTCTCTTATTTTGTCCAGATGGAAGTAAATAATTCTCCCTCTGACCATGGTTCTGTAGGTATGAAAAGCAGTTCCAGTCATTCTCTGCTTATCTGTCAGCCACAGATTTGAGTAGAATTCCTAAACCATGTTTCTTCCAACCTTTGTCTCAGGGTTGGTTAGAACTTTCCATCCTCTATTTCAAATTTGCTCTTGGATCTTCGGATACTCATCTTCTTTCAGATCGAATCTGACTTTCAGGATCACTGACCTCAGACCCATTATTTTGTGGTAATGGTCTGCATGTTCTTTGGTTAAGAACTTCTCTTGATTCCAAATATTCTTTGGATTATTCTCTTTCTTGCCTTTTGAATTGGTTTGTTTTCCCTTAGGAGCCATGATCTTGAAAAATCTTGGCTTAGTGATCATGGAAAAGCACACCAAACTTAGAGGTTTGCTTGCCCTCAAGCAAAAGAAAGGAAAGAGGAGAGGGAGGAGGAGAGCAAATTCGAATGGTGGGGAGAAGGGGATGGCTGAATGTGTATTTATAAGGGAGGGGGAGAGAATTCGAAAATTTTGAAGGAGATTTGAGAAGATATTGAAAGAATTTGAGAAGATATTTGATTTTTTTGAAGAAGATTTGGAAAGGATATAAAAGAGATTTGAAGAATGATTTAGATAATTGTTTAATTTTTGAAATTTGAAGGTGAATGATGAAAGTTTGTAATGTGTTTATGCAGAAAATGATGGATCAAAATAAGAAAGTTTGAAAAAAATTTGAAGTGGAAAACAGAATCTCTGTCTCCTACCTTTCTGGCGTTAAACGCCCAGAATGGTATCCATTCTGGCGTTTAACACCCAAATAGTGGCCATTATGGGCATTTAACGCCCAACCAGGTACCCTGGCTGGCGTTAAATGCCAGAAACCCCTTCATCACTGGGCATTTTGCTAAACGCCCAGGATGCTGCAATCCTGGCGTTTAACGCCAAAATGGTACCTTTACTGGCGTTTAACGCCCAGAGTACCCTTTACTGGCATTTTCTTGCCAGCAAACTCTTTTTCTCTGCTTTTTGCACTAAATCCTTCTGTAACTCCATGAATTCTATCAATTTTGATGATCAACCTTGAAGAATGTATGTCAGTATTCTATTAAGTAAAATAAATCACCTGCTAATAACTGGGTTGCCTCCCAGCAAGCGCTTCTTTATTGTCTTTAGTTGGACCTTTACTGTGCTTCATTCAAGCCTCAATTTTGAGCATTCTTGCTCAAAATTGCTTTCAAGATAATGTTTGATCCTCTGTCCATTAACAATGAACTTTTTATCAGAATCAATATCTTGAAGCTCAACATACCCATATGGTGACACGCTTGTAATCACATACGGACCCCTCCATCGAGATTTAAGTTTTCCTGGGAATAGTCTGAGCCTAGAGTTGAATAGCAGAACTTTTTGTCCTGGCTCAAAGACTCTGGATGACAACCTCTTGTCATGCCACTTCTTTGCCTTTTCCTTATAATTTTTTTCATTTTCAAAGGCACTGAGTCTGAACTCCTCTAGCTCATTTAGCTGGAGCAATCTTTTTTCACCAGCTAACTTAGCATCCATGTTTAGGAATCTGGTTGCCCAGTAGGCATTATGTTCCAGTTCCACGGGCAGATGACAGGCCTTCCCATACACAAGTTGGTATGGAGAGGTTCCTATAGGAGTCTTGAATGCTGTTCTGTATGGCCACAGAGCATCATCCAATCTCTTTGCCCAATCCTTTCTACGGGCAATAATAGTCCGTTCCAGGATTCTTTTTAGCTCTCTATTAGAGACTTCACCTTGCCCATTTGTCTGTGGATGATACGGAGTTGCTACTTTGTGGCTAATTCCATATCGGACCATAGCAGAGTATAGCTGTTTATTGCAGAAATGAGTGCCCCCATCACTGATTAGTACTCTGGGAACACCAAACCTGCTGAAGATGTGTTTCTGGAGGAATTTCAGCACGATCTTAGTATCATTATTGGGAGTGGCAATTGCTTCTACCCATTTAGATACATAGTATATTGCCACCAGAATATAAGTGTTTGAGTATGATGGTGGGAAGGGACCCATGAAGTCAATACCCCATACATCAAACAACTCAATCTCTAAGATCCCTTGTTGAGGCATGGCGTAACCATGAGGCAAGTTACCAGCTCTTTGGCAACTGTCACAGTTACGCACAAACTCTCGGGCATCCCTATAGAGAGTAGGCCAGTAGAAGCCACATTGGAGGACCTTAGTGGCTGTTCGCTCACTTCTGAAATGTCCCCCATACTGCGATCCATGACAATGCCATAGGATCCTTTGTGCTTCCTCTCTAGGTACACATCTGCGGATCATTCTGTCTGCACATCTCTTAAAGAGATATGGCTCATCCCATAGGTAGTATTTGGCATCTGAAATTAATTTTTTTCTTTGCACTCTGCTGTACTCCTGGGGTATGAACCTCAAAGCTTTATAGTTTGCAATGTCTGCAAACAATGGAGCTTCCTGAATGGTAAAGAGTTGCTCATCGGGAAAGGTCTCAGAGATCTCAGTAGAGGGGAGGGATGCCCCAGCTATTGGTTCTATCCGGGACAGATGACCAGCTACCTGGTTCTCTGTCCCTTTCCTGTCGCTTATTTCTATATCAAACTCTTGCAGAAGCAACACCCACCTTATGAGCCTGGGTTTTGAATCCTGCTTTGTGAGTAAGTATTTAAGAGCAGCATGGTCAGTGTACACAATCACTTTTGTCCCTACTAAGTAGGACCTAAACTTGTCAATGGCATAAACCACTACAAGTAACTCTTTTTCTGTGGTTGTGTAATTCTTCTGTGCATCATTTAGAACACGGCTAGCATAATAAATGACGTGCAGAAGCTTGTTGTGCCTCTGTCCTAACACTGCACCAATGGCATGGTCACTGGCATCACATATTAGTTCAAATGGTAATGTCCAATCTGGTGCAGAGATGACTGGTGCTGTGACCAGCTTGGCTTTCAGGGTCTCAAACGCCTACAGACACTCTGTGTCAAACACAAATGGTGTGTCAGCAGCTAGCAGGTTGCTTAGAGGTTTTGCAATTTTTGAAAAGTCCTTTATGAACCTTCTGTAAAATTCTGCATGCCCTAGAAAGCTTCTGATTGCCTTAACATTGGTAGGTGGTGGTAATTTTTCAATTACTTCTATCTTTGCTTGATCCACCTCTATTCCCTTGCCTGAAATTTTGTGCCCAAGGAAAATTCCTTCAGTCACCATAAAGTGACATTTCTCCCAGTTTAAGACTAGGTTAGTCTCTTGGCACCTTTTCAGGACAAGTGCTAGATGATTAAGACAGGAGCTGAATGAGTCTCCATATACTAAGAAGTCATCCATGAAGACTTCCATGAACTTCTCTACCATATCAGAGAAGATGGATAGCATGCATCTCTGAAAAGTTGCAGGTGCATTACACAGACCAAAAGGCATTCTTCTGTAGGCAAACATGCCAGAAGGGCAAGTGAATGCTGTTTTCTCTTGGTCCTGAGGATCTACTGCAATTTGGTTGTAACCTGAATAGCCATCCAAAAAGCAGTAATAATCATGACCCGCTAGTCTTTCTAGCATTTAGTCTATGAATGGTAAAGGAAAATGATCCTTTCTGGTGGCTGTATTGAGCCTTCTGTAGTCAATACACATACGCCACCCTGTAACTGTTCTTGTGGGAACCAGTTCATTCTTTTCATTATGAACCACTGTCATGCCTCCCTTCTTGGGGATAACTTGGACAGGGCTCACACAGGGGCTATCAGAAATAGGATAAATAATCCCACCCTCTAGTAACTTAGTGACCTCTTTCTGCACCACCTCCTTCATGGCCGGATTCAGCCGCCTCTGTGGTTGAACCACTGGCTTGGCATTATCTTCCAATAGGATCTTGTGCATGCATCTTGCTGGGCTAATGCCCTTAAGATCACTTATGGACCACCCAAGAGCTGTCTTATGTGTCCTTAGCACTTGAATTAGTGCTTTCTCTTCCTGTGAGTTTAAAGCAGAGCTTATGATCACTGGAAAAGTGTCACCTTCTCCCAGAAATGCATACTTCAAGGATGGTGCTAGTGGCTTGAGCTCAGGTCTAGGAGGTTTATCCTCTTCCTGAGGAATTTTCAGAGGTTCTTTTATTTCCTCTGGTTCCTCCAGGTTAGGCTGAACATCTTTAAGGATATCCTCAAGCTCAGATTCGAGACTCTCAGTCATATTGATCTCTTCCACTAAAGAGTTAATAATATCAGCGCTCATACAGTCATTTGATGTGTCTGGATGCTGCATAGCTTTGACAGCATTCAACTTGAACTCATCCTCATTGACTCTCAGGGTCACTTCTCCTTTTTGCACATCAATGAGAGTTCGTCCAGTTGCTAGAAAGGGTCTTCCTAGGATGAGAGTTGCACTCTTGTGCTCCTCTATTTCTAGCACTACAAAGTCAGTTGGAAAGGCAAATGGCCCAACCTTGACAATCATGTCCTCAATTATGCCTGATGGATATTTAATGGAGCCATCAGCAAGTTGGAGACATATCCGTGTTGGTTTGACTTCTTCAATCAACCCAAGCTTTCTGATAGTGGATGCAGGTATTAGGTTGATACTTGCTCCAAGGTCACATAGGGCTGTCTTGGTACAAGCACCTTCTAATGTGCATGGTATCATAAAGCTTCCTGGATCTTGAAGCTTCTCTGGTAAGCTTTTCAGAATGACTGCACTGCATTCTTCAGTGAGAAACACTTTTTCAGTTTCTCTCCAATCCTTCTTATGACTTAGGATCTCTTTCATGAACTTAGCATAAGAAGGTATTTGCTCAAGTGCCTCTGCAAACAGAATCTTTATTTCAAGAGTCCTTAGATAGTCTGCAAAGCGGGCAAATTGTTTATCCTGTTCTGCTTGGCAGAGTTTCTGAGGATAAGGCATCTTGGCTCTATATTCTTCAACCTTAGTTGCTGCAGGTTTATTCCCTACAAAGGTGGCTGGAGAAGCCTTCTTAAAGGGGTTACTATCAGCACTCTCAGGTGTCTGATTCCTCATTGGCGTTTGAATGCCAGGACTAGGTGCAGGATGGGCATTTAACGCCAGCTTTCCACCCTTTTCTGGCGTTTGAACGCCAGAACTGGGCAAGGAATGGGCGTTTAACGCCAACTTTTCCCCCCTTTCTGGCGTTTGAACGCCAGGAGTATTCCTCTCTGGGCTCTTACTGTCCTCAGAGGGATTTTGGGCAGTGGTTTGGTTATCCTCTGTCAGTTGTTCCTTTCTTGGTTTTTTGCCACTTTGAGCAGTGTTATTTAATGTCTTCCCACTCCTTAGTTGAACTGTTTGGCATTCTTCTGTTATCTATTTAGATAATTGCTGTTTTGTCTGATTCAGCTGTAATTCTATATTCTTGTTAGCAATTTTAGTTTCTTGGAGCATCTCTTTAAATTATGCTAACTGTTTTGTCATCAAGAGTAATTGCTGATTAAGCTCAACAACCTGTTCTTGAGGATTAGGATCAGTAGTTATTGCCATGGCTTCCTCTTTTGTAGAGGGCTCACTGCTAGAGTACAAATGTTAATTTCTAGCAACAGTATCTATGAGTTCTTGAGCCTCTTCAATTGTCTTTCTCATGTGTATAGATCCACCAGCTGAGTGGTCTAAAGACATTTGAGCTTTTTCTGTAAGCCCATAGTAGAAGATGTCTAATTGTACCCACTCTGAAAACATTTCAGAGGGGTATTTCCTTAGCATACCTCTGTACCTCTCCCAGGCATTCTAAAGGGATTCATTATCCTCTTGTTTAAAGCCTTGGTTGTCCAGCCTCAGATGTGTCATCCTTTTTGTAGGGTAAAATTGATTCAGGAATTTGTCTGATAACCGTCTTCATGTTTTTATACTTGCTGTGGGTTGGTTATTCAACCACCTCTTAGCTTGATTTTTTACAGCAAATAGAAACAGTAATAATTTGTAGACATCCTGATCCACCTCTTTATCACATACTGTGTCAGCAATTTGTAAGAACTGTGCTAGAAACTCAGTAGGTTCTTCCTGTGAAAGACTGGAATACTGACAATTTTGCTGCACCATGATAATGAGTTGAGGATTTAGCTCAAAGCTGCTTGCTTTAATGGGAGGTATACAGATGCTACTCCTATATGCAGCTGTAATGGGGTTAGCATATGACCCCAGAGTCCTTCTGGACTGCTCAATTCCACTTAAGTCTATGATGGAGAAAGGGAGATGATATGGATTGCAAGTAGATTATTTTTTTATTTTATTTAATTAAAAGTGACCGAAAATAATAAACTAAAATAAATGGAAAAGAAAATAAAATAAAATTTTGAAAACTGAAAGAAAATAAAATCAAAGCAAATTGAAAACTAAATTAATTAATTAATTAAAAGGATTTTGAAATTAGCAATAAAAAAGATATGATTGAAGAAATTAAAAAGATTTGATTTTTGAAAAAGATTTGAAAAGATCAATTTTTGAAATTAGAATTTTGACTTGACTAAAAAAAAGATATGATTTTGAAAATTAGTGCAAAATTTTGAAGATTTAAAGGAAAACACAGAAGACACCAAACTTAGAAATTTTTAGAAAATCACACACAAATTTTCGAAAACCTAAAGGAAAACACAAGGAAGACACCAAACTTAGAATTTTTAAAGATCAAGAAAGGACTAAGAACATGCAAATTCGAAAAATTAAAAGAAGACAAAAGCATGCAATTGACACCAAACTTAAAATATGAAACTAAACTCAAATAAAAGACTCTAAACCAACAAAAATAAAATATTCCTAATCTAAGCAACAAGATAATACGTCAGTTGTCCAAACTCAAACAATCCCCGACAACGGCGCCAAAAACTTGGTGCACGAAATTGCAATCACACTTTTGCAATTCCGCACAACTAACCAGCAAGTGCACTAGGTCGTCTAAGTAATACCTTACGTGAGTAAGGGTCGATCCCACGGAGATTGTCGGCTTGAAGCAAGCTATGGTTATCTTTTAACTCTTAGTCAGGATATCAATAATTCTCAGGTTTAATTGTGAAAAGTGGAAAAACATGAAATAAATACTTGTTTTGCAGTAATGGAGAACAGGTTGAGGTTTTGGAGATGCTCTATCTTCTGAATCTCTGCTTTCCTACTGTCTTCTTCTTCATACACGCAAGGCTCCTTCCATGGCAAGCTGTATGTAGGGTTTCACTGTTGTTAATGGCTACCTCCCATCCTCTCAGTGAAAATGTTCAACGCTCTTTGTCACAGCACGGCTATTCATCTGTCGGTTCTCGATCATGCCAGAATAGAATCTAGTGATTCTATTGCGTCTGTCACTAACGCCCCACAATCGCGAGTTTGAAGCTCGTCACAGTCATTCAATCCCTGAATCCTACTCAGAATACCACAGACAAGGTTTCAACCTTCCGGATCCTAAAGAATGGCCACCAATATATTCTAGCTTATACCACGAAGATTCTGGCTAAAGAATCCAAGAGATATCCACTCAATCTAAAGTAGAACGGAGGTGGTTGTCAGGCACATGTTCATAGTTGAGAATGATGATGAGTGTCACGGATCATCACATTCATCAAGTTGAGGAGCAAGTGATATCTTAGAATGGAAACAAGCGTGTTTGAATGAAAAACAGTAGTAATTGCATTAATCC
This sequence comes from Arachis hypogaea, assembly GCF_003086295.3. Lineage (NCBI taxonomy): Eukaryota > Viridiplantae > Streptophyta > Magnoliopsida > Fabales > Fabaceae > Arachis > Arachis hypogaea. Next base: position 54,237,693 of record NC_092037.1, read on the forward strand.
ATCAAGATACAGCAGAGCTCCTCACCCCCAACCATGGGGTTTAGAGACTCATGCCATAGAAGGTACAATATGAAACGTGTAAAGTGTCATGAGGTGCAGATACAATGTCAAAAGATCCTATTTATAGTGAACTAGTAACCTAGGATATACAGAAATGGGTAAATGACGTAAAAAACCACTTCTGGGGTCCACTTGGTGTGTGCTTGGGCTAAGCATTGAAGCTTTCATGTGTAGACACTTTTCCTAGAGTTAAACGCCAGCTTTTGTGCCAGTTTGGACGTTTAACTCCAACTTTTGTGCTAGTTCCGGCGTTAAACGCCGGGAATTCTGAAGCTGATTTGCAACGCCGGTTTGGGCCATCTAATCTCAGGCAAAGTATGGACTATTATACATTGCTAGAAAGCCCAGGATGTCTACTTTCCAACGCAATTGAGAGTGCGCTAATTGAGCTTCTGTAGCTCAAGAAAATCCTCTTCGAGTGCAGGGAGGTCAGAATCCAATAGCATCTGCAGTCCTTTTTCAGCCTCTGAATCAGACTTTTGCTCAGGTCCCTCAATTTCAGCCAGAAATTACCTGAAATCATAGAAAAACACACAAACTCATAGTAAAGCCCAGAAAAGTGAATTTTAAATAAAAACTCATAAAAACATACTAAAAACTAACTAAAATGTACTAAAAACATACTAAAAATAGTGCCGAAAAGTGTATAAATTATCCGCTCATCATACAGCCTGCCTTATTCTCATTACAATTGGCAGGCAAATCAGTAAGACAAGCTTATGGATTAGTAGAGGACATGTTAGTAAAGGTTGAAGGCCTTTACATCCCTGCTGATTTCATAATCTTAGACACTAGGAAGGAAGAGGATGAATGCATCATCCTTGGAAGACCTTTCCTAGCCACAGCAGGTGCTGTGATTGATGTTAACAGAGGAGAATTAGTCCTTCAATTGAATGGGAACTATCTTGTATTTAAGGCACACGGCCATCCCTCTGTAACACTGGAGAGAAAGCATGAAAAGCTTCTTTCAGTACAGAGTCAGACAAAGCCCCCACAGTCAAACTCTAAGTTTGGTGTTGGGAGGCCACAACCAAACTCTAAGTTTGGTGTTGAGAGGACCCCACATTCAAACTCTAAGTTTGGTGTTGGGAGACCTTCATCATGCTCTGAACTTCTCTAAGTCTCCATAAGAGCTCACTGTCAAGCTATTGACATTAAAGAAGCGCTTATTGGGAGGCAACCCAATTTTTATTTATCTAATTTTATTTTTCTTTTTATTGTTCTTTTATGTTTCATTAGGTTCATGATCATGTGAAGTCACGAAAAAATACTAAAATTAAAAACAGAATCAAAAACAGCAAAAGAAAAATCACACCCTGGAGGAAGGACTTACTGGCATTTAAACGCCAGTAAGGAGCATATGGCTGGCATTCAACGCCAGAACAGAGCATAGAGCTGGCGCTGAACGCCAGAAACAAGCATGGAACTGGCGTTCAACGCCAGAAACATGTTGCACATGGGCGTTGAACGCCCAGAACATGCGTCACCTCGGCGTTTAAATGCCAGAATTGTATGCAAAAGCGTTTTACATGCCTAATTGGTGCAGGGATGTAAATCCTTGACACCTCAGGATCTGTGGACCCCACAGGATCCCCACCTACCTTAACTCACCTTCTCCCTTTTTCCCCAATCACCTTAATCCCTCTTCCCCATCATCCCTTCTGTTTTTCATTCACCACTCACATCCATCCATCTCTTCCCCACCCAAACCCACCCTACATAGCCGAATACACATCTCTCTCCCTCTCCTCTATATATTCTTCTTCTTCTTCTATTCTTTCTTTTTTTGCTCGAGGGCGAGAAACATTCTAAGTTTGGTGTGGTAAAAGCATAGCTTTTTGCTTTTCCATAACCATTGATGCCACATAAGGCCAGAGAAACCTCAAAAAAAAAGAAGAAGAAAAAGGGAAGACAATTGCTTCTACCTCTAAGTCATGGGAGATGGAGAGATCCATCTCAAGGGTCTATAGCTCAGTGGTAGATCATTTGACTGTAAATCAAGAGATCCCTGAGATACCTCAGGGGATAAAATTTTCCTCCACACAATTATTGGGAGCAACTAAGGATAGGAGCACCAAAATCACTAGGGATCATGCAACAGAAGCAAGGAAGAAACATAGAGGAGCTCAAAGAGCACCATTGGTCCTTCAAGAAGGCGCCACCCTCACTAAGGTGGACTCATTCTTTGTTCTTATTTTTTCTGCTTTTCGGTTTTTATGTTATATGTTTATCTATGTTTTTTTTTCTATACTTTATGATCATTAGTAGTTAGTAACTATGTCTTAAAGCTATGAATAATTCCATTAATCATTCACCTCTCTTAAATAAAAAATGTTTCTAATTCAAAAGAACAAGAAGTACATAAGGTTCGAATTTATCCTTGAATTTAGTTTAATTATACTGATATGGTGACAATACTTTTTGTTTTCTGAATGAATGCTTAAACAGTGCATATTTTTTATCTTGTTGTTTATGAATGTTAAAATTGTTGGCTCTTGAAAGAATGATGAACAAAGAGAAATGTTATTGATGATCTGAAAAATCATAAAATTGATTCTTGAAGCAAGAAAAAGCAGTGAAAAACAAAAGCTTGCGAAAAAAAATGGCGAAAAAAATAATAATAATAGAAAGAAAAAGAAAAAGCAAGTAGAAAAAGCCAATAGCCCTTAAAACCAAAAGGCAAGGGTAAAAAGGATCCAAGGCTTTGAGCATCAATGGATAGGAGGGCCCAAGGAAATAAATCCAGGCCTAAGCGACTAAATCAAGCTGTCCCTAACCATGTGCTTGTGGCATGAAGGTCCAAGTGAAAAGCTTGAGACTGAGTGGTTAAAGTCGTGATCCAAAGCAAAATTAAAGAGTGTGCTTAAGAGCTCTGGACACCTCTAACTGGGGACTCTAGCAAAGCTGAGTCACAATCTGAAAAGGTTCACCCAGTCATGTGTTTGTGGCATTTATGTATCTGGTGGTAATACTGGAAAACAAAATGCTTAGGGCCACGGCCAAGACTCATAAAAGTAGCTGTGTTCAAGAATCAACATACTTAACTAGGAGAATCAATAACACTATCCGAAATTCTAAGTTCCTAGAGAAGCCAATCATTCTAAACTTCAAAAGAAAAAGTGAGATGCCAAAATTGTTCAGAAGCAAAAAGCTACAAGTCCCGCTCATCTAATTAGAATTAATATTCATTGATATTTTGGAATTTATAGTATATTCTCTTCTTTTTATCCTAATTGATTTTCAGTTGCTTGGGGACAAGCAACAATTTAAGTTTGGTGTTGTGATGAGCGGATAATTTATACGCTTTTTGGCATTGTGTTTAGGTAGTTTTTAGTATAATCTAGTTACTTTTAGGGATGTTTTCATTTGTTTTTATGCTAAATTCACATTTCTGGACTTTACTATGAGTTTGTGTATTTTTCTGTGATTTCAGGTATTTTCTGGCTGAAATTGAGGGACCTGAGCAAAACTCTGATAGGAGGCTGACAAAGGACTACTGATGCTGTTGGAATCTGACCTCCCTGCACTCAAAATGAATTTTCTGGAGCTACAGAACTCCAAATGGCGAGCTCTTAACGGCATTGGAAATTAGACATCCAGAGCTTTCCAGCAATATATAATAGTCTATACTTTATTTGGGAATTGATGACGTAAACTGGCGCTCAACGCCAGTTTCATGCTGCATTCTAGAGTCAAACGCCAGAAACACGTCACGAACCGGAGTTGAACGCCCAAAACACGTTACAACTTGGCGTTCAACTCCAAAAGAAGCCTCAGCTCGTGGATAGATCAAGCTCAGCCCAAACATACACCAAGTGGGCCCTGGAAGTGGATTTATGCATCAATTACTTACTCTTGTAAACCCTAGTAACTAGTTTAGTATAAATAGAACTTTTTACTAGTGTATTATTCATCTTTGGACGTTTAGTTCTTAGATCTTGGGGGCTGGCCATTCGGCCATGCCTGAACCTTTCACTTATGTATTTCCAACGGTGGAGTTTCTACACACCATAGATTAAGGGTGTGGAGCTCTGCTGTACCTCAAGTTTTAATGCAATTACTATTATTTTCTATCCAATTCGATTTATTCATGTTCTAAGATATTCGTTGCACTTCAACTTGATGAATGTGATGATCCGTGACACTCATCATAATTCTCACCTATGAACGCGCGTGACTGACAACTACTTCCGTTCTACCTTAGGCCGGGCGCATATCTCTTGGATTCCTTAATCAGAATCTTCGTTGTATAAGCTAGAATTGATGGCGGCATTCATGGGAATCCGGAAAGTCTAACCTTGTTTGTGGTATTCCGAGTAGGATTCCAGGATTGAATGACTGTGACGAGCTTCAAACTCCTGAAGGCTGGGCGTTAGTGACAGATGCAAAAGAATCACTGGATTCTACTCCAACCTGATTGAGAACCGACAGATGATTAGCCGTGCTGTGACAGAGCATTTGGACCTTTTTCACTGAGAGGATGGGATGTAGCCATTGACAACGGTGATGCCCTACATATAGCTTGCCATGGAAAGGAGTAAGAAGGCTTGGATGAATGCAGTAGGAAAGCAGAGATTCAGAAGGAATACAGCATCTCCATACACTTATCTGAAATTCCCACCAATGAATTTACATAAGTATTTCTAATTAAGTATCTCTTTATATTTTCCGAAAACTATAATCCATTTAAATCCGCCTGACTGGGATTTACAAGATGACCATAGCTTGCTTCATACCAACAATCTCTATGGGGTCGACCCTTACTCACGTAAGGTATTACTTGGACGACCCAGTACACTTGTTGGTTAGTTGAGCGGAGTTGTGACAAAGTGTGATTCACGTTTGAGAGCACCAAGTCTTTGGAGCCATTGTTGATGATCACAATTTCGTCCACCAGCTGTCTTTCCTAGGTTAAGACAAAAGGAACCCCAATATAAAACTATGCCAAGTAATGAGGAGTGGGAACTTGCCAAGGAAATATGTGATAGATTGAAGTTGTTTTATGATGTTACTCAACTGTTTTCTGATTCTAAATTTCTGACTGCCAATCTTTATTTTACTCTGGTTTGTAAAATAAAAGTCTCATTGGATGAATGGCAACTTTCTAGTAATTCTTTAATTGCTAATATGACATCTAGTATGAAAAAGAAATTTGAGAAGTATTGGGATGAGATTCATGGCATTATGGGTGTTGCTGCTATTTTAGATCCTAGGTACAAGATGGTTGGGGTTGAATTTCAATTTGGAAAAATGTATCCAGATCCAATAGAATGTTCTAAGCAAGTTGACAGAATTCATCAGTTGTGTAATGAGTTAGTTAATGAATACAATCAAAAAATGAGTTCTGATGTGTCACATGTTGGTATAAAAGAAGTTGATGAAAGTGGAAATACAAGCATATTTGGGGGTGATGATTATATGGTGTATCTTAAAAGAAGAAAGATGACAAGGGGTTCATGTGTGAATGTTGAGTTTGATCATTATCTTGAGGAGGAAATTCATCCTCCAAATGATCCTAACTTTAATATTTTGAAATGGTGGAAGAACAATCAAATGAAATTTAAAGTTTTGGCAAAAATAGCCAAGGATATATATGCCATTCCGGTATCCACTGTTGCTTCTGAATCTGCTTTTAGTACAAGTGGTTGTGTGATTTCTCCTCATCGTGGAAAGCTCAAAGAAAGCATAATTGAAGCTTTAATGTGTGGCCAAAGTTGGTTGTGGGCAGCTTTAGGGAATAAAGGTGACATATTACTTAATATTCATTTATGTTAATTTTTTACATAATAGTAATTATTTTATTAATTGCTACCTCTTTTGATTTTTAGGTTTAAATCTTGATCTAAAAACCTTTAATGATGATGAAGATGTGGAAAGTGATCAAGAATAAGGATTGAAGACTTTTTAATATTTTAACGATGTAATTTCTTTATGTTTGTATTTTAATTTAGTTATTTGACATTGTATAGACCTTTTTAAATTTCAAGTTATTTGATATTGTATGAATCTTATGTTTGTATTTTAATTTAATTATAAATTTTAAGTTTGTATCTTAATTTATAAATAAATGTATAAAAAATAAAATGTCATTTAATTTTTATAGGGGCGGGTAGGGGCGGGACGGGTACCCGTGGGGGCGGGTTAGGCTACAGGTGCCTACTACCCGCGGGTAAGGGTGGGTCGGGTAGTAGTGGAATGCAAGGAGGGCGGGGCGGGGTCGGGTAGGGCAAAAACCCACCCCTACCCGCCCCACTGCCATCCCTAACTAGAAGGGTCAACTTTGATCAAAGGTTGGACCAAGTCCTCATAGACATATGTGTGGAAGGAGCTCAATGGAAAGTTGACTCAAGAAGCAAGCCGGTTCAATTGAGAAGACCGGACCTTAAGCCTGTAACTAGAGGATGGTTGGAGTTCATCCAACGCTCGATCATTCCTACTAGCAACCGGTCTGAAGTTACTATAGATCGGGCCATCATAATCCATAGTATCATGATTGGGGGGGAAGTGGAAGTTCATGAGATTATACCTCAAGAACTCTACAAGGTGACTGACAAGTCCTCCACTTTGGCAAGGTTAGCCTTTCCTCACCTCATTTGCCATCTATGCAATTCGGCTGGGATTGACATAGAGGGAGATATCCTCATTGATGAGGACAAGCCCATCACTAAGAAGAGGATGGAGCAAACAAGAGACCATGGACCTCAACAAGAGCATGAGAAAATTCCTCACCATGAAATCCCTGAGATTCCTCAAGGGATGCACTTCCCTCCACAAAACTATTGGGAGCAAATCAACACCTCCCTAGGAGAATTAAGTTCCAACATGGGACAACTAAGGATGGAGCACCAAGAGCATTCCATCATCCTCCATGAGATTAGAGAATATCAAAGAGCTATGAGGGAGGAGCAACAAAGACAAGGAAGAGACATAGAGGAGCTCAAGAGCACCATTGGTTTTTCAAGAAGAGAAAGACGCCACCCTCACTAAGGTGGACCCGTTCCTTAATCTCCTTGTTCCTATTTACCTGTTTTTCGTTTACTATGCTTTATGTTTTATTCATGTTTGTGTCTTTACTATATGATCATCAGTGTTCAAGTGTCTATGCCTTAAAGTTATGAATGTCCTGTGAAACCATCACCTTTCTTAAATGAAAAATGTTCTAAAAACAAAAGTACAAGAAGTACATAATTTCAAATTCATCCTTGAAATTAGTTTAGTTATTTTAATGTGGTGACAATACTTTTTGTTTTCTGAATGAATGCTTGAACAATGCATATGTCTTTTAAATTTGTTGTTTATGAATGTTAAATATGTTGGCTCTTGAAGAATGATGAAAAGGAGAAATGTTATTTGATAATCTGAAAAATCATAAAATTGATTCTTGAAGCAAGAAAAAGCAGTGAATACAAAAGCTTGCAGAAAAAAAAAAGAAAAAGCAAGTAGAAAAAGCCAATAGCTCTTAAAACCAAAAGACAAGGGTAATAAAAAGGATCCAAGGCTTTGAGCATCAGTGGATAGGAGGGCCTAAAGGAATGAAATCCTGGCCTAATCGGCTAAACCAAGCTGTCCCTAACCAAGTGCTTGTGGCGTGAAGGTGTCAAGTGAAAAGCTTGAGACTAAGTGGTTAAAGTCGTGATCCAAAGCAAAAAGAGTGTGCTTAAAAACCCTGGACACCTCTAATTGGGGACTTTAGCAAAGCTAAGTCACAATCTGAAAAGGTTCACCCAGTTATGTGTCTGTGGCATGTATGTATCCGGTGGTAATACTGGAAAACAGAGTGCTTTGGGCCACGGCCAAGACTCATAAAGTAGCTGTGTTCAAGAATCAACATACTGAACTAGGAGAATCAATAACACTATCTAAATTCTAAGTTCCTATAGATGCCAATCATTCTGAACTTTAAAGGATGAAGTGAGATGCCAAAACTGTTCAGAGGCAAAAAGCTACTAGTCTCACTCATCTGATTGGAGCTAAGTTTCACTGATAGTTTGGAATTTATAGTATATTCTCTTCTTTTTTATCCTATTTGATTTTCAGTTACTTGGGAACAAGCAACAATTTAAGTTTGGTGTTGTGATGAGCGGATAATTTATACGCTTTTTGGCATTGTTTTTAGTATCTTTTTAGTATGATTTGGTTAGTTTTTATTATGTTTTTATTATATTTTAATTAAAAATCACATTTCTGGACTTTACTATGAGTTTGTGTATTTTTCTGTGATTTTAGGTAATTTCTGGCTGAAATTGAGGGACCTGAGCAAAAATCTGATTCAGAGGCTGAAGAAGGACTGCAGATGCTGTTGGATTCTGACCTCCCTGCACTCGAAATGGATTTTCTGGAGCTATATAACTCCAAATGGTGCGCTCTCAATTGCGTTGGAAAGTAGACATCCAGGGATTTCCAGAAATATACAATAGTTCATACTCTGCCCAAGTCTAGATGACGCAAATTGGCGTTCAACGCCAGCTTTCTGCCATATTCTAGCGTTAAACGCCAGAAACAAGTTGCAAAGCAGAGTTAAACGCCAGAAACAAGTTACAAACTGGCGTTCAACTCCAAGGAAGACCTCTACACGTGAAAGCTTCAATGCTCAGTCCAAGCACACACCAAGTGGGCCCGGAAGTGGATTTCTACATCATTTACTCATTTCTGTAACCCCAGTAACTAGTTTTAGTATAAATAGAACTTTTTACTATTGTGTTTACATCTTTATGCATTCTTAGTTTATCTTTGGATCGTATTGATCACGTTTAGGAGGCCGGCCTCTCGGCCATGCCTGGACCTTGTTCTTATGTATTTTCAACGGTGGAGTTTCTACACACCATAGATTAAGGTGTGGAGCTCTGCTGTACCTCGAGTATTAATGCAACTACTACTATTTTCTATTCAATTCAGCTTATTTCTTCTCTAAGATATTCATTCGCACACAAGAACATGATGAATGTAATGATTATGTGACGCTCATCATCATTCTTACTTATGAACGCGTGCCTGACAACCACTTCCGTTCTACATGCAAACAAAGCTTGAATGTGTATCTCTTGGCCTCCTGATCTACGATCAGAGTCTTCATGGTCTAAGCTAGAATTATTGGTGGCCATTCTTGAGAATCTGGAAAGTTTAAACCTTGTCTCTGGTATTCCGAGTAGGATTCAGGGATTGAATGACTGTGACGAGCTTCAAACTCGCGAGTGCTGGGCGTAGTGACAGACGCAAAAGGATTACTGAATCCTATTCCAGCAGGATCGAGAACCGACAGATGATTAGCCGTGCTGTGACAGAGCATTTGGACCATTTTCACTGAGAGAACGGGATGTATCCATTGACAATGGTGATGCCCAACATACAGCTTGCCATGGAAAGGAGTAAGGACGATTGGATGAAAGCAGTAGGAAAGCAGAGATCCAGAAGGAACACAGCATCTGCATGCACTTATCTGAAATTCCCACCATTGATTTACATAAGTATCTCTATCTTTAGTTTATGCTTTATTTATCTCTATATTTTCGAAAACCATTATAACCATTTGAATCCGCCTGACTGAGATTTACAAGATGACCATAGCTTGCTTCAAACCAATAATCTCCATGGGATCGACCCTTACTCACGTAAGGTATTACTTGGATGACCCAGTGAACTTGCTGGTTAGTTGTGCGGAATTGTGACGAAGTGTGATTCACGTTTGAGAGCACCAAGTCTTTGGCGCCATTGTTGATGATCACAATTTTGCGCACCACAGATCTATTCACTCTATCAATAACTGAGCCGGATCTGGTGTATCATAAGGGATTTGCCTTTTCTATTGATTCCTCCTGATTGGATCAAAAACAATTCTTGAGGAGGGTATTCAACTCCAGGGATGAGTCGAAAAATAAATCTTTATTGTTTCTACCTCCTCTTTTTTATGAAGAG
>NC_092037.1:54252664-54312664 GCF_003086295.3 Arachis hypogaea
TAAATTCTGAATTTGGATCTAGGAAGGCATTGAGATCTAGACTTAGTTATCTAGTCTCTTGGGTCCTGAGATCTATTGGTCTCCATTTTAACTTCCTTGTTTAATTGCTGCACTAAGCTTATTTTCATTTCCGTTTGAGATCCGGTTTAATTGAATCCATATTCTCCTCTTCCGTTTGCTTAATTTCGCTGTTCTTTGTTTAATTTCTGCAATCCCAATTCCCAATTCCTTTTATAATTCAAGTAATTTACATTTCTTGCACTTTAAGTTTCAGTCATTTACATTTCTTGCAATCTAAGTTTCTGCAATTTATATTACTTGCACTTTAAGATTCAGCTTCTTTATTTCCTGTTCTCTTTAATTTATTGCAATTATCCCTCTCCCTTTTAAATTTCATGCAATTTAGCTTCTGCCGGATACAAACCACTCAAATCAAATCTTGTTCGCTTGACTAAATCAACCACTAAACTAAAATTGCTCAATCCTTCAATCCCTGTGGGATCGACCTCACTCCCGTGAGTTTTATTACTTGATGCGACCCGGTACACTTGCTGGTGAGTTTTGTGTCGGATCGTTTTCCGCACATCAGCGGGTCCTTTCCTCTAGGGCGGAACGCTCCCCTACCAATTTATTTTTACATCCCACAGCTTTGGCAGATCGCTTAGCCCCGTTCATGAGATATCCCAGCTCATCATTGACACTCTACCGCTCAGTGAATAACCCCTTCTACGAGTAAATTGCTCACGGTTGTTCAATCATTTGATAACCAGAGTTATTCTTTGATAAAGGATCACTATGAGTCAGACTCAATAGAATTTGATCAATCCTTTTTTCTGTTGTTAAGGTAGAGAACTGAACCAAGAATTCTCTTTCTTTATCACCAATCGAATCACTGTTCGAGAACCAGGATTCTATTTTATCATCAATCCAATCACCATTCACGTTTTTTCTTTTTCTTATCAAGGAATAGATCACTTTACTTGTATGACTTAGATGTCTCGTATTTCTCGAAAAATCGATTCGATTGATGGGATTTGGTATGATATTTATGAGATCGAAGAGATTCCAATATTTTTTCTTAGAACGTATTGATTTGACCCCATAAGCGGGACCACCACCCCCTAGCATGTTGCCACCAGAAGCAAAATCCCGTATTTTTTCTAGAAAATCTCCTAATTATTCCAGAGCAACTAGAAAGAGATTCTTTAACCAGAAAGAATTCAATTTAGATGTAGGATACTGGTGGACGAAATTGTGATTCATTCTTTTCTAACTCGAAACAATCCCTGGTAATGGCTCCAAAAACTTGGTGCTCAATATCACGGTGTCTGAAATTCAATTCACAACTCCGCACAACTAACCAGCAAGTGCACTGGGTCGTCCAAGTAATAAACCTTACGCGAGTAAGGGTCGATCCCACAGAGATTGTTGGTATGAAGCAAGCTATGGTCACCTTGTAGATCTCAGTTAGTGATTGGAATCATAGAGTCAAATGGAATTAAATTGGATAAATAAAATAAATAAAAGGGATAAGAGTACTCATGCAGCTTCATTGGTGGGAATTTCAGATAAGCGAATGAAGATACTGTATGGCTCAAGGATGCCTGCTCTCCCACTGCTTCAACTCAATCCTTCTTACTCCTTTCCATGGCAAGCTGTATGTAGGGCATCACCGTTGTCAATGGCTACATCCCATCCTCTCAGTGAAAACATTCCTATGCTCTGTCACAGCACGGCTAATCATCTGTCGGTTCTCAATCAGGTTGGAATAGAATCCCTTGATTCTTTTGCGCTTGTCATCACGCCCAACCTTCAGGAGTTTGAAGCTCGTCACAGTCATTCAATCCCAGGATCCTACTCGGAATACCACAGACAAGGTTTAGACTTTCCGGATCCTCATGAATGCCGCCATCTATCTAGCTTATACCACGAAGATTCTGTTGGAAATCTAAGAGATATGCGCCCGGCCTAAGGTAGAACGGAAGTGGTTGTCAATCACGCGCGTTCATAGGAGAGAATGATGATGAGTGTCACGAATCATCACATTCATCAAAGTTAAGTATAACGTATATCTTGGAATAAGAATAAAAGAGATTTGAATAAAAGACAATAGAATTGCATTAATACTTGAGGTACAGCAGAGCTCCACACCCTTAATCTATGGTGTGCAGAAACTCCACCGTTGAAAATACATAAGTAAAAGGTTCAGGCATGGCCGAATGGCCAGCCCCCTGAAACGTGCTCAATGGCCTCCTAAGATGAAGAATAATACAAAGCTGAGACCAAAGATGAAACGTGGTCAAAAGACATCTAATACAATAGTTAAATGTTCTATTTATAATAAACTAGCTCCTAGGGTTTACATGAGTAAGTAATTGATGCATAAATTCACTTCCGGGGCCCACTTGGTGTATGTTTGGGCTGAGCTTGATCAATCCACGAGCTGAGGCTTCTCTTGGAGTTGAACTCCGAGTTATGACGTGTTTTGGGCGTTCAACTCCGGATCATGACGTTTTTCTGGCGTTTAACTCCAGACAGCAGCTTGTACTTGGCGTTCAACGCCAAGTTACGTCGTCAATCTCCGAATAAAGTATGAACTATTACATATTGCTGGAAAGCTCTGGATGTCTACTTTCCAACGCCGTTGAGAGCGCGCCAATTGGAGTTCTGTAGCTCCAGAAAATCCATTTCGAGTGCAGGGAGGTCAGATTCCAACAGCATCAGCAGTCCTTTTGTCAGCCTTCTTCAGCGTTTTGCTCAAGTCCCTCAATTTCAGTCAGAATTTACCTGAAATCACAGAAAAACACACAAACTCATAGTAAAGTCCAGAAATGTGAATTTAACATAAAAACTAATGAAAACATCCCTAAAAGTAGCTTAAACTTACTAAAAATTATCTAAAAATAATGCCAAAAAGCGTATAAATTATCCGCTCATCACAACACCAAACTTAAATTGTTGCTTGTCCCCAAGCAACTGAAAATCAAATAGGATAAAAAGAAGAGAATATACTATAAATTTCAAAATATCAATGAATATTAATTCTAATTAGATGAGCGGGACTTGTAGCTTTTTGCCTCTGAACAGTTTTGGCATCTCACTTTTTCCTTTGTAGTTTAGAGTGATTGGCGTCTCTGGGAACTTAGAATTTTGGATAGTGTTATTGACTTTCCTAGTTAAGCATGTTGATTCTTGAACACAGCTACTTATGAGTCTTGGCTGTGGCCCTAAGCATTTTGTTTTCCAGTATTACCACCGGATACATAAATGCCACAGACACATAACTGGGTGAACCTTTTTAGATTGTGACTTAGATTTGCTAGAGTCCCCAGTTAGTGGTGTCCAGAGCTCTTAAGCACACTCTTTTGCTTTGGATCACGACTTTAACCATTCAGTCTCAAGCTTTTCACTTGGACCTTCATGACACAAGCACATGGTTAGGGACAACTTGATTTAGCCGCTTAGGCCTGGATTTAATTTCCTTGGGCCCTCCTATCCATTGATGCTCAAAGCCTTGGATCCTTTTTACCCTTGCCTTTTGGTTTTAAGGGCTATTGGCTTTTTCTGCTTGCTTTTTCTTTTTCTTTTTATTTTTTTTGCCATTTTTTTCTTTTTTTTTCCCAAGCTTTTGCTTTTTCACTGCTTTTTCTTGCTTCAAGAATCAATTTCATGATTTTTCAGATTGTCAATAACATTTCTCCTTGTTCATCATTCTTTTAAGAGCCAACAATTTTAACATTCATAAACAACAAGATCAAAAATATGCACTGTTTAAGCATTCATTCAGAAAGCAAGAAGTATTGTCACCACATCAATATAATTAAACTAAATTCAAGGATAAATTTGAAATTCATGTACTTCTTGTTCTTTTTTAATTAAAAACATTTTTCATTTAAGAGAGGTGAAGGATTCATGGAATTATTCATAATCTTTAAGGAATAGTTACTACATACTAATGATCATGAAGTAGATAAACATATAAAAAAAACGAAAAGTAGGAAAAAAAATTTTAGAACAAGGAATGAGTCCACCTGAGTGAGGGTGGCGCCTTCTTGAAGATCCAATGGTGCTTTTTGAGCTCCTTTATGTCTCTTCCTTGCTTCTGTTGCATGATCCCTAGTGATTTTGGTGTTTTTATCATTATTTGCTCCCAATAGTTGTGTGGAGGACAATTTATCCCCTGAGGTATCTCAGGGATCTCTTGATTTGCAGCCACATGTTCTACCACTGAGCTATGACGGCTTATATTAGTCTTTCCATCTCCCATGACTCAGAGGTGGAAGCTTTTGTCTTTTTCCTTGTTCCTGCTCATATAGGGAAGAAGAGAACAAGAAAAGAAAGTGGAATCATCTATGTCACAGTATAGAGATTCCTTTATGTTAGTAGAAGAAGAAAGGGAAGAAGAGTGAAGAAGAATGGGTAAGGATAGAGGTGGTGATTTGAGATGAAGAGAAGTGAAGAGAAGTGTTAGTAAATAAATAAATAAATAGAAGAAGAGGAGAGATAGAAAATTTTCAAAAATGATTTTGAAAAAGTGGTTAGTGATTTTTGAAAATTAAAGATAATATATAATTAAAATTAAAATTTAAAACAATTAAAAAGAATTTTTGAAAAAGAGATGAGATATTTTCGAAAATTAGAGAGGGATAGGTAGTTAGTTGGTTTTGAAAAAGATTAAAAAAAAACAAACAAAAAGTTAAATAGTTAGTTGATTGAAAAAGATTTGAAATCAAATTTTGAAAAAGATAAGAAGATAAGAAGTTAGATAAAAGATTTGAAATCAAATTTTGAAAAAGATAAAGTTTTTGAAAAAGATAAGATAAAAAGATAAAAAGATTTTTAAGAAAAAGATATTTTGAAAAAGATTTAATTTTTAAAATTACTTAACTAACAAGAAACTACAAGATAAGATTCTAGAACTTAAAGATTGAACCTTTCTTAACAAGAAAGTAACAAACTTCAAATTTTTGAACCAATCACATTACTTGTTAGTTAATTTTCGAAAATTAGATATAAAAGATAAGAAAAAGATTTTGAAAATATTTTGAAAAAGATTTTTTGAAATTTTCGAAAATTAT
Source organism: Arachis hypogaea (assembly GCF_003086295.3). Lineage (NCBI taxonomy): Eukaryota > Viridiplantae > Streptophyta > Magnoliopsida > Fabales > Fabaceae > Arachis > Arachis hypogaea. The sequence continues at coordinate 54,257,743 of NC_092037.1, forward strand.
AAAAAAAAATGAAAAAGATATGATTTTTGAAAAAGATTTTGAAAAGATAAGATTTTTAAAATTGAAATTTTGACTTGACTTGTAAGAAACAACTAATTTTAAAAAATTTTTGACCAAGTCAACCCAAAATTTCGAAAATTTGGAGGAAAATAAGGAAAAGATATTTTTTGATTTTTGAATATTTTAATTATGAGAAAGAAAAACAACAAAAATACTCAATGCATGAAATTTTTAGATCAAAACAATGAATGCATGCAAGAATGCTATGAATGTCAAGATGAACACCAAGAACACTTTGAAGATCATGATGAACATCAAGAACATTATTTTGAAAATTTTTTGATGCAAAGAAAACATGCAAGACACCAAACTTAGAAATCTTTAATGCATGGAAAATATGAATGCAAAAGTGCACAAGAAAAAAAAACAAGGAAAGACACAAAATAAGAAAACATCAAGATCAAACAAGAGGACTTATCAAGAACAACTTGAAGATCATGAAGAACACTATGAATGAATGAGATTTTTGAAAAATGCAAGAAAAATTTTTAAAAGCATGCAATTGACACCAAACTTAAAAATTAACACAAGACTCAAACAAGAACACAAAACATTTTTGGTTTTTTTTGATTTTATGATTTTTTTGGATTTTTATTAATTAATTTCAAAAATATTTTTGGAAAAAATGAAAAAGAAAAGAAAAATTTTGAAAAAGATTTTTGAAAGAAAAAATTACCTAATCTGAGCAACAAGATGAACCGTCAGTTGTCCATACTCGAACAATCCCCGGCAATGGCGCCAAAAACTTGGTGGACGAAATTGTGATTCATTCTTTTCTAACTCGAAACAATCCCTGGTAATGGCTCCAAAAACTTGGTGCTCAATATCACGGTGTCTGAAATTCAATTCACAACTCCGCACAACTAACCAGCAAGTGCACTGGGTCGTCCAAGTAATAAACCTTACGCGAGTAAGGGTCGATCCCACAGAGATTGTTGGTATGAAGCAAGCTATGGTCACCTTGTAGATCTCAGTTAGTGATTGGAATCATAGAGTCAAATGGAATTAAATTGGATAAATAAAATAAATAAAAGGGATAAGAGTACTCATGCAGCTTCATTGGTGGGAATTTCAGATAAGCGAATGAAGATACTGTATGGCTCAAGGATGCCTGCTCTCCCACTGCTTCAACTCAATCCTTCTTACTCCTTTCCATGGCAAGCTGTATGTAGGGCATCACCGTTGTCAATGGCTACATCCCATCCACTCAGTGAAAACATTCCTATGCTCTGTCACAGCACGGCTAATCATCTGTCGGTTCTCAATCAGGTTGGAATAGAATCCCTTGATTCTTTTGCGCTTGTCATCACGCCCAACCTTCAGGAGTTTGAAGCTCGTCACAGTCATTCAATCCCAGGATCCTACTCGGAATACCACAGACAAGGTTTAGACTTTCCGGATCCTCATGAATGCCGCCATCTATCTAGCTTATACCACGAAGATTCTGTTGGAAATCTAAGAGATATGCGCCCGGCCTAAGGTAGAACGGAAGTGGTTGTCAATCACGCGCGTTCATAGGAGAGAATGATGATGAGTGTCACGGATCATCACATTCATCAAAGTTAAGTATAACGTATATCTTGGAATAAGAATAAAAGAGATTTGAATAAAAGACAATAGAATTGCATTAATACTTGAGGTACAGCAGAGCTCCACACCCTTAATCTATGGTGTGCAGAAACTCCACCGTTGAAAATACATAAGTAAAAGGTTCAGGCATGGCCGAATGGCCAGCCCCCTGAAACGTGCTCAATGGCCTCCTAAGATGAAGAATAATACAAAGCTGAGACCAAAGATGAAACGTGGTCAAAAGACATCTAATACAATAGTTAAATGTTCTATTTATAATAAACTAGCTCCTAGGGTTTACATGAGTAAGTAATTGATGCATAAATTCACTTCCGGGGCCCACTTGGTATATGTTTGGGCTGAGCTTGATCAATCCACGAGCTGAGGCTTCTCTTGGAGTTGAACTCCGAGTTATGACGTGTTTTGGGCGTTCAACTCCGGATCATGACGTTTTTCTGGCGTTTAACTCCAGACAGCAGCTTGTACTTGGCGTTCAACGCCAAGTTACGTCGTCAATCTCCGAATAAAGTATGAACTATTACATATTGCTGGAAAGCTCTGGATGTCTACTTTCCAACGCCGTTGAGAGCGCGCCAATTGGAGTTCTGTAGCTCCAGAAAATCCATTTCGAGTGCAGGGAGGTCAGATTCCAACAGCATCAGCAGTCCTTTTGTCAGCCTTCTTCAGAGTTTTGCTCAAAGTCCCTCAATTTCAGTCAGAATTTACCTGAAATCACAGAAAAACACACAAACTCATAGTAAAGTCCAGAAATGTGAATTTAACATAAAAACTAATGAAAACATCCCTAAAAGTAGCTTAAACTTACTAAAAATTATCTAAAAATAATGCCAAAAAGCGTATAAATTATCCGCTCATCACAACACCAAACTTAAATTGTTGCTTGTCCCCAAGCAACTGAAAATCAAATAGGATAAAAAGAAGAGAATATACTATAAATTTCAAAATATCAATGAATATTAATTCTAATTAGATGAGCGGGACTTGTAGCTTTTTGCCTCTGAACAGTTTTGGCATCTCACTTTTTCCTTTGTAGTTTAGAGTGATTGGCGTCTCTGGGAACTTAGAATTTTGGATAGTGTTATTGACTTTCCTAGTTAAGCATGTTGATTCTTGAACACAGCTACTTATGAGTCTTGGCTGTGGCCCTAAGCATTTTGTTTTCCAGTATTACCACCGGATACATAAATGCCACAGACACATAACTGGGTGAACCTTTTTAGATTGTGACTTAGCTTTGCTAGAGTCCCCAGTTAGTGGTGTCCAGAGCTCTTAAGCACACTCTTTTGCTTTGGATCACGACTTTAACCATTCAGTCTCAAGCTTTTCACTTGGACCTTCATGACACAAGCACATGGTTAGGGACAACTTGATTTAGCCGCTTAGGCCTGGATTTAATTTCCTTGGGCCCTCCTATCCATTGATGCTCAAAGCCTTGGATCCTTTTTACCCTTGCCTTTTGGTTTTAAGGGCTATTGGCTTTTTCTGCTTGCTTTTTATTTTTATTTTTATTTTTTTTGCCATTTTTTTCTTTTTTTCCCAAGCTTTTGCTTTTTCACTGCTTTTTCTTGCTTCAAGAATCAATTTCATGATTTTTCAGATTGTCAATAACATTTCTCCTTGTTCATCATTCTTTTAAGAGCCAACAATTTTAACATTCATAAACAACAAGATCAAAAATATGCACTGTTTAAGCATTCATTCAGAAAGCAAGAAGTATTGTCACCACATCAATATAATTAAACTAAATTCAAGGATAAATTTGAAATTCATGTACTTCTTGTTCTTTTTTAATTAAAAACATTTTTCATTTAAGAGAGGTGAAGGATTCATGGAATTATTCATAATCTTTAAGGAATAGTTACTACATACTAATGATCATGAAGTAGATAAACATATAAAAAAAACGAAAAGTAGGAAAAAAAAATTTTAGAACAAGGAATGAGTCCACCTGAGTGAGGGTGGCGCCTTCTTGAAGATCCAATGGTGCTTTTTGAGCTCCTTTATGTCTCTTCCTTGCTTCTGTTGCATGATCCCTAGTGATTTTGGTGTTTTTATCATTATTTGCTCCCAATAGTTGTGTGGAGGACAATTTATCCCCTGAGGTATCTCAGGGATCTCTTGATTTGCAGCCACATGTTCTACCACTGAGCTATGACGGCTTATATTAGTCTTTCCATCTCCCATGACTCAGAGGTGGAAGCTTTTGTCTTTTTCCTTGTTCCTGCTCATATAGGGAAGAAGAGAACAAGAAAAGAAAGTGGAATCATCTATGTCACAGTATAGAGATTCCTTTATGTTAGTAGAAGAAGAAAGGGAAGAAGAGTGAAGAAGAATGGGTAAGGATAGAGGTGGTGATTTGAGATGAAGAGAAGTGAAGAGAAGTGTTAGTAAATAAATAAATAAATAGAAGAAGAGGAGAGATAGAAAATTTTCAAAAATGATTTTGAAAAAGTGGTTAGTGATTTTTGAAAATTAAAGATAATATATAATTAAAATTAAAATTTAAAACAATTAAAAAGAATTTTTGAAAAAGAGATGAGATATTTTCGAAAATTAGAGAGGGATAGGTAGTTAGTTGGTTTTGAAAAAGATAAAAAAAAAAACAAACAAAAAGTTAAATAGTTAGTTGATTGAAAAAGATTTGAAATCAAATTTTGAAAAAGATAAGAAGATAAGAAGTTAGATAAAAGATTTGAAATCAAATTTTGAAAAAGATAAAGTTTTTGAAAAAGATAAGATAAAAAGATAAAAAGATTTTTAAGAAAAAGATATTTTGAAAAAGATTTAATTTTTAAAATTACTTAACTAACAAGAAACTACAAGATAAGATTCTAGAACTTAAAGATTGAACCTTTCTTAACAAGAAAGTAACAAACTTCAAATTTTTGAACCAATCACATTACTTGTTAGTTAATTTTCGAAAATTAGATATAAAAGATAAGAAAAAGATTTTGAAAATATTTTGAAAAAGATTTTTTGAAATTTTCGAAAATTATAAAAAAAATGAAAAAGATATGATTTTTGAAAAAGATTTTGAAAAGATAAGATTTTTAAAATTGAAATTTTGACTTGACTTGTAAGAAACAACTAATTTTAAAAAATTTTTGACCAAGTCAACCCAAAATTTCGAAAATTTGGAGGAAAATAAGGAAAAGATATTTTTTGATTTTTGAATATTTTAATTATGAGAAAGAAAAACAACAAAAATACTCAATGCATGAAATTTTTAGATCAAAACAATGAATGCATGCAAGAATGCTATGAATGTCAAGATGAACACCAAGAACACTTTGAAGATCATGATGAACATCAAGAACATTATTTTGAAAATTTTTTGATGCAAAGAAAACATGCAAGACACCAAACATAGAAATCTTTAATGCATGGAAAATATGAATGCAAAAGTGCACAAGAAAAAAAAACAAGGAAAGACACAAAATAAGAAAACATCAAGATCAAACAAGAGGACTTATCAAGAACAACTTGAAGATCATGAAGAACACTATGAATGAATGAGATTTTTGAAAAATGCAAGAAAAATTTTTAAAAGCATGCAATTGACACCAAACTTAAAAATTAACACAAGACTCAAACAAGAACACAAAACATTTTTGGTTTTTTTTGATTTTATGATTTTTTTGGATTTTTATTAATTAATTTCAAAAATATTTTTGGAAAAAATGAAAAAGAAAAGAAAAATTTTGAAAAAGATTTTTGAAAGAAAAAATTACCTAATCTGAGCAACAAGATGAACCGTCAGTTGTCCATACTCGAACAATCCCCAGCAACGGCGCCAAAAACTTGGTGGACGAAATTGTGATTCATTCTTTTCTAACTCGAAACAATCCCTGGTAATGGCTCCAAAAACTTGGTGCTCAATATCACGGTGTCTGAAATTCAATTCACAACTCCGCACAACTAACCAACAAGTGCACTGGGTCGTCCAAGTAATAAACCTTACGCGAGTAAGGTCGATCCCACAGAGATTGTTGGTATGAAGCAAGCTATGGTCACCTTGTAGATCTCAGTTAGTGATTGGAATCATAGAGTCAAATGGAATTAAATTGGATAAATAAAATAAATAAAAGGGATAAGAGTACTCATGCAGCTTCATTGGTGGGAATTTCAGATAAGCGAATGAAGATACTGTATGGCTCAAGGATGCCTGCTCTCCCACTGCTTCAACTCAATCCTTCTTACTCCTTTCCATGGCAAGCTCTATGTAGGGCATCACCGTTGTCAATGGCTACATCCCATCCTCTCAGGGAAAACGTTCCTATGCTCTGTCACAGCACGGCTAATCATCTGTCGGTTCTCAATCAGGTTGGAATAGAATCCCTTGATTCTTTTGCGCTTGTCATCACGCCCAACCTTCAGGAGTTTGAAGCTCGTCACAGTCATTCAATCCCAGGATCCTACTCGGAATACCACAGACAAGGTTTAGACTTTCCGGATCCTCATGAATGCCGCCATCTATCTAGCTTATACCACGAAGATTCTGTTGGGAATCTAAGAGATATGCGCCCGGCCTAAGGTAGAACGGAAGTGGTTGTCAATCACGCGCGTTCATAGGAGAGAATGATGATGAGTGTCACGGATCATCACATTCATCAAAGTTAAGTATAACGTATATCTTGGAATAAGAATAAAAGAGATTTGAATAAAAGACAATAGAATTGCATTAATACTTGAGGTACAGCAGAGCTCCACACCCTTAATCTATGGTGTGCAGAAACTCCACCGTTGAAAATACATAAGTAAAAGGTTCAGGCATGGCCGAATGGCCAGCCCCCTGAAACGTGCTCAATGGCCTCCTAAGATGAAGAATAATACAAAGCTGAGACCAAAGATGAAACGTGGTCAAAAGACATTTAATACAATAGTTAAATGTTCTATTTATAATAAACTAGCTCCTAGGGTTTACATGAGTAAGTAATTGATGCATAAATTCACTTCCGGGGCCCACTTGGTGTATGTTTGGGCTGAGCTTGATCAATCCACGAGCTGAGGCTTCTCTTGGAGTTGAACTCCGAGTTATGACGTGTTTTGGGCGTTCAACTCCGGATCATGACGTTTTTCTGGCGTTTAACTCCAGACAGCAGCTTGTACTTGGCGTTCAACGCCAAGTTACGTCGTCAATCTCCGAATAAAGTATGGACTATTACATATTGCTGGAAAGCGCTGGATGTCTACTTTCCAACGCCGTTGAGAGCGCGCCAATTGGAGTTCTGTAGCTCCAGAAAATCCATTTCGAGTGCAGGGAGGTCAGATTCCAACAGCATCAGCAGTCCTTTTGTCAGCCTTCTTCAGAGTTTTGCTCAAGTCCCTCAATTTCAGTCAGAATTTACCTGAAATCACAGAAAAACACACAAACTCATAGTAAAGTCCAAAAATGTGAATTTAACATAAAAACTAATGAAAACATCCCTAAAAGTAGCTTAAACTTACTAAAAATTATCTAAAAACAATGCCAAAAAGCGTATAAATTATCCGCTCATCAGATACCTATCCAGAAGCTTTCGTAACTCAATCATGTATGATGGAATCATCAAAGATTTGACCTTTTTGAACTCTGTCTGTAACTCTCTGTAGGCTCGAGAAATAAAGAGAAGATGTGTACGAATGAGATATCCAGCAACAAGAAGAAGGAAAAGATTGAATAGAGGAACTCCCGAACATTTAGCGATCTCAGATGTGTCGATATCAATGGTGACTCATTATTTTGATGAAAAATTTCTTCAGACAGAAGAAGATTATGTAAACACTTACTCGAAATCTCACTTATCAGATTCCATTGTGTCTTCCACAATGGAATCTGAAGAATTCACCATGATATATCTGATCCATGCATAATATCATGAAAAATGGATACAAATTTTTTGCTGCTACTTAGTATTGGCAATAGGTCTGAAAAAGTATCTAAAAATATTAAATTTAGATATTTGTACCATGTCAAAGTAAGGAACCATGGTATATATGTTTGGAATAGATTCCATTTGGAGAGAGTTAAAAAAGTACTATCTCGTTGAAAGGTTCTATACATTTGCCCTTTCTCAAGGCATTTTTTTAGACAAGGACTCCGTTTTTTCCTCTTTTCGGATGGTAAATATTTCTCAGAACATGGAGTATGAATCAAACCCATGTTTGCATTCAAATTGAGATACTGATGCAAGTTTTTCTCTTCTGAATCAGGTAGATTCATATCTGAAAGAGGTTTACAATAAGTTCTTTCAAAATTGAGTATTTGTCCCTCTATTAGAGGTGTTCCCGAAATGTCTGCGATCGAGTAAATAGCTCTATGAACGAATGGATCGAATCGAATTGGAAAATGGAAAGATTTGTACAAGTTATACCCTTCGTCACCACTTTGCGGAAAATGGTTAGATATCAATATGTTAGATACCTGTGACTCGATTGGTGGAATAGTATCTCTCTCCAAGAAAGCATGTTTTTTTTACCGCCGCATAAAGAAAATATTTTCTTTCGAATGAACAAGATATTGAGGAATTGTCCATACGTAAAATAATAATTATTGATACAGGCCCTTTCCACAAAAAAGGGAATCTTTTGTTACAATAGAAACAGAAGTGATACTGATTATTCAAGAATCGAAGTCGATTTGCTTTAAAAAAAAGAAGATATCAATGAACTTCTATGAAATGGTTTCACGGAATTCAGCCAATTGTCTTGATCATGGGATATCATTGAAACATAGGAATCCGTGTTATCAAAAGATTTCTTGCGATTTTTTCTAGTATGGAATGAGTCAATCATCCACTTTGGTATCTTATTGAAAAAAGATGGTGATATTGTTCTTCCATTGATCAAGAATTTCGATTTTTAAGTATCACGGCCATCCAATAAGAAGGGTTTCAATTTTTTCAAATGAACGATTTGAAGACCTGTTGATTCTAACAACTGATTACAGAGTGGATCATTCGGACCTTTCAATTCATAGATGTGGATCTCGGACCTATGAATGGGGATACTCCCGAAACTCACAAAGAAAAAAGAAAGTGAGTTAGACAAAAAGAGAAGAAACTTGGACAAAAAAGAAAGTAACTTGTACAAAAAGAAACAAAGTAACTTAGACAAATCTTTTTTGTCAATAACCTCAACCTCAAACCAATCAATCGAATATTGATTAATACGTAATCGATCGAACACTACTTGAAAACTGGTATTCTGCTCAGAACTGGTATTCTAAATGTTCCTGGAAATTCTTGCTCCCATTAGACCATCTGTATCTACATGCATTAAGATTTCGATTCATGGATCTCTCGGTTCGAGAAAACAAAATAAGAGGATCGAACCATTTCTTCTGACTATTTTTCAAATTTGATAACTGGTGGTTGATCGTGTATTTCATTATAGTTCTATGATTCATAGTATCATTTTCTATTTGATACCTTTGAATTCCATATTCGAAGTTGCAATCGAATCGATTCTTTTTAGTGAATCGATTTAATATATTTCTTATGTACCCATAGGTGCTATATTGGATTTGAATCAGATTTCAGATCAATCTATATTGATTGACTGCCTCCATTATGTTGTTTCTAGCAAATACCACTATTTTTGGTTTTGGATCTTCCAAATCATTCCCGCAAGAGGTTTGGACCCATTTTTTTATGAGCCTTCGATAAAAAGATTCATTTTCTTCATAAAAAAGAGGAGGTAGAAACAATAAAGATTTATTTTTCGACTCATCCCTGGTGTTGAATACCCCCCTCAAGAATTGTTTTTGATCCAATCCAGAGGAATCAATAGAAAAGACAAATCCCTTATGATACACCAGATCCGGCTCGGTTATTGATAGAGTGAATAGATCTGCCATTTCTTGAGATCTATCTTCTGATTCAAAATTGTGGTGTAACGTGTATCCCCCCTGTTCCGTTCATGGAATAGATGAAATAAACCAAAAAATGGATTTTTGTTCAAGAATGAAATCTTATTAGAACTGTCCAGTTCATCCTTCGGAACTATATCCCATCCCGGATCTGATGAAATAGGATGAATTGAGACAATATTTTGTAAATACATAATTATCTAGAATATATTAACCATTTCTTTACTTTCCGATCGCCCGGAAAGAACAAAAGAAATATCTTGTTCTTTCTTCAGCAATTTCTGATCTCTAATAGACCTCTCAGTAGGATTCGAACCCAGATGTAATTCTGACCATCTGTCAGAGAAAAAAGAATGATTGGCTCTTGTAGGATTCCCAAGAAATTCTTCGATTTCTTCCAGAAGCAGATGATTATTCATCTGCTTCTCACGTTCCATGAATAGTCGGCACATTGAAGAATATCCAGAGAGGCATTTAGGGAATCGCTCTGATTCTATCTCTGTTTGTTCCGTTTGAAGAAATGAAGGATCCGAACAAAGAATCGATCTTTCTTTTAGTTGTTGAATCTCTCTTTGATTGGTCAATGTGTGATATTCTAAATCCTCATTCCTAATGGAATCCCTGGATTGATCAGAAGATCCTTTCAATTGGCTAGAATCCGTTACTTGAATGAAACTAGATCTCGTGGAATTATATTGAATATTTGATGATACATTCCGTACCTTGCTAAAAAACCGATCCTTGTTTACCAACCACGCATTGTCTAACCAAATCCAATTCTCTCTCGATATGCTCCTCAAAAAATCCGATTCGTGCGGATTCTTCCCCGAACTAATGAAGAGATCTTGGCGGAATTGCCACATATGAAATTGAGCACAATTTTGCAAAGAAATAGCCCGCTTGTTTCTCAAGAAGAGATGGGAAACATGCTCAATATCATTTGATTAAGCAGTTGACCTAGCCCCTTGTTGTTTGAAGAAAACCTCCACTTCAATTGGTATTTTTTCACGAAAAGCAAACATGAGATAATAAATCTAGTCTTTCACTAAGATTTCGAATAGCTGTCCCGAATTCAAGTTGATTATGTTTCGCCTATTCCTCAGAAAAAGACGATCAAAAAATTCCCAATCATGGTCCTTACGGATCGGATCATCCATATAATATACAAAAAGAAACTCCATATATTTGATATCTCTCTCTTTGAATGAGATCTCAATTCCAGCGATGGTTTCATTAGATATCTTACAACTAGAATCTCTCTTTTTTCCGATCCAGTTTCTCCACCACCACGAACCCCAGTTAGATTCAGGCATGATACACTTTTTAGTTATTGGGAGAACCCGAGTACTCTCTTTCGGATCCAGGAAAGAGCTCTCAGAGATCTTTTTTCTTTTTGGAAGATACAAGAGCGGAACAATAAACCTATTGATATTGCCAGAATCTTTTGAGTCTTCCAATGTATCATTTTTGAGTCCAATGGAATTCATAGGTATAGGAAGAAGCCCTGTCAAATAGAGATCTTTTCTTTTGACCATCTTTCGATTGTTAATACGATATATAAGGACCGCTACTACAAAGAGTACTACATCCTTGATCGTGAAATATCGATTGCTTGTTGAACCCTGTGAATTGCGTGAAAGTAGGATACTCCAAATTCGTGAGTCCAAGAGTTTTATAAAACTCTCTTGATGGAAAAAAATGTGAATGAAAGATCCCGCTGAATTGAATTGGGTCCATGAATCTAACAAATAGCGAGAATTCTTGATCTCTCTCAATATCTCTCTCAATTCGAAAATCCAGGATTTGAATTGATGTCCTTTCATCGAATCCTCCCAAATTGCATTGATTTATCCGAAAGATTTCACTTCAATTGGAATTTGGTTATTCACCATGTACGGGGATCCCCGCTAAGCATCCATGGCTGAATGGTTACAGCGCCCAACTCATAATTGGCAAATTTGTAGGTTCAATTCCTACTGGATGCACGCCAATGGGACCCTCCTTCAAATAAGTCTATCGAATTTTTGTTCAAGAATGAAATCTTATTGGAACTGTCCAGTTCATCCTTCGAAACCATATCCCAACCCGGATCTGATGGAATAGGATGAATTGAGACAATATTTTGTAAATACATAATTATCTTGAATATATTAACCATTTCTTTACTTTCCGATCGCCCGGAAAGAACAAAAGAAACATCTTGTTCTTTCTTCAGCAATTTCTGATCTCTAGTAGACCTCTTAGTAGGATTCGAATCCAGATGCAGTTCTGACCATCTGTCAGAGAAAAAAGACGATTGGCTCTGTATCAATGGAATCTCATCATCCATACATAACGAATTGGTGTGATATATTCAAATCATAACATATGAACAGTAAAAACTAGTATTCTTATTGAGACTAGAACTCATAGGGAAGAAAATCTATTTATGAATGGAATCAAAAATGCAGTATATACAAACAAAGGTATTCGGTTATTGGTGAAAAATCAAGATACTTCTAATGTCGAATCGGGATCAACTAGGACAGAAATAAAGTATTGGGTCGAACTCTTCTTTGGTGTCAAGGTAATAGCTATGAATAGTCATCGACTACTAGTAAAGGGTAGAAGAATGCAACCTATTATGGGACATACAATGCATTATGATGACATGTCATCATATACCTATTTTTCTATGCTTTTTCATACAAGAAATTGATGATTAGTGCTTAAATATTGCATTCTTTTATACTTAATTGGAAGATTTCCTTGATCTTTTAATTTTATAAATCTTGAAGGAAATAAGAAGAAAAAGAAGCAAAGAAGCACAAAAAAAGGAGAAAAAAAGAGCTTTGGGACACACTTTGAAGTTGGAGTACACTTTGGAGCCTTAGGCCACGCTTTTAAAAGCGTGGCCCATGACCAAATCAAGGAAGGAAGCAACCAACACGCACACTTCCCTGCCCTTGCCAAGGGCAGGGCAGAATCATGATGAAGCAAAGTGAGGATGAAGCAAATTTTCGCTAAGTTAAAATTTGGGCGGTCACAGCATGACCATGCCTACTTCAAAGGGCTATAACTTGAGCTACAGACGTTTGATTGATGTGCTTTCAGTTGCGTTGGAAAGCTGACATTCATAGCTTTCCAACGATATATAAAAATTCATATTTGGCGTACAATTGAGGCAGGAACGGAAAGCATCTTTAAGGGCCAAAAACAAGCGAAAATAAACCAAAATGCTTCCACCAAGGCTCGAAGAGGGAGACACAAGGAAACCAAGGAAGTCTGCCCTCAAGGAGAGCAGAATGCCCTCTTGGAGGGCAATGTCGTGTTCTATTCAGGAAAATTCAAGGAAACATTGCAACAACTTCCTCCACCAAGTTTCGAACACAAGACCTTCAAGGAAGTAAAGGCTTAGGCTTGGCACACACAAGCGCATCATGGCACGGTCAAGGAACGTGGTGCGCGCACAAGACACACCAAGGCAACATTGCCCTGCCCTCCACAAGGGCAGGGCAGCATCTTCACACACCAAGCTCGCACGCACAAGCACCAGCATGCACACTTTCCTGCCCTGCCCTCCACAAGGGCAGGGCAGCCTCCTGGGAGCAAATAATCATGGGCCAAAAATTCAATTTCATATAAATTCAATTCCTCACCAAATTGAATCAAGGCCATCCAAGACCCATTCTCCCTCAAATCCAAAGCAAGCAAAATTCCACTCAACATGACTCAAAGGCACACAGAGAAGCTAGATTAGGAATTTCATTTTTTGTGAATTTGTTTTTAATTTCAATTTCATTTTATTTTCATTTTTTATTTTGTAAAGCCTATATAAAGGCATCAATTAGAGCTCGGAGGGGGAAGCTAGCACACTAGGGAGTATTAGGATTTGAGAGCTCTCTCTCTTAGTTTTGATTGCTGTTTTGGAATTTTGGATTGGGAAGGAAGGAATTCTGTTTCATTCCTAATTTGAGATTCATCTTGTTCTCTTACTGCATAACTCAATTTTCATTTGCTGTTTTAAATCTTCTTCTTCTGCAATCTGTTCTTTTAATTTTCTGCAACTTCTCTCTTGTTGGATCAAGGAAGGACTTGAGATCTAGACTTGTTTTCTAGTCTCTTCCACTCCTGAGATCTTCAACATCCTTTTAATTGCTGCAAATTAAGCATTGCTTTTCTGTTTTTAAATTCTTCAAGGCATTTTACTCTTTTTCTTAAGATCTACTGCAATTCAATTCAGCTTTAGTTCTTCTGTTTATTGCAATTTACTTTCTCTTGTTTAATTTCTGAAATTCCAGCACCCACTCGCCTTTATATTTGATGCAATTTATATTTCTTGTCATTTAAGATTCTTGCAATTTACATTTCTTGCTCTTTAAGTTACTTGCCAATTTACATTCTGCAACTTTAAATTCATTGTCATTTACTTTCTGTTAGCTACAATTTCACACAATTCACTCAATGTTAGCTTGACTAAACTAATCACCCACTAAAATTGCTTGATCCATCAATCCCTGTGGGATCGACCTCACTCTAAGTGAGTTATTACTACTTGATGCGACCCGGTACACTTGCCGGTTGGATTTGTGTGTTGGAAATTCGTTTTTCTACAAAAACACCATCAAGTTTTTGGCGCCGTTGCCGGGGATTGATTAGATCAACAATGATTAAGTGGGTGAGAAGTCTAGATCAAGCATTTTCTTTATTTTTGTTTTCTGTTTTAGATTGAAACCAAGGTGTTTGAGTTATTGCCTCACTAAGAAATTATTTCTCTATGACATGAATTTCAAATTTCATTGATGTTTACAAAATACAAATGGAGTTCAACTCATCTTATGGTCAAACAAAATTTTATGGGATATCACCCACCATCACCAATTTCTAATGGTGGTTGGGAATATCACCAAGAAACTTCAAATTCTGGGCACTCCTATTCATGGAGCTATGCTTCAGAACCACAAGATGAGAAAGAAAATCATATGGGATATTTCCCTCCACCACAAAATGATGCAAGTCATGATTCTAATGGTGGCTGGGAATGGAATTCTAGTGCTCCATATGATATTCATCCAAAGACATCATCACTTGACCATACTTCAACAGAAAGCCCCTTTCAAAACTCACCACCCACACAAACTTCCATGAACCACTCAAGGTTCTCAAAGCTTGAGTCCATGTTCAAAAAATATGAGGAAGAGACAATGAAAGTCTGGGAAGAACAAGAAAACTCCCTCAAAAACACGGAAGTGCAGCTAGCTCAATTGGTGAGTGCAACAAAGAAGGAGGAAAAACAAGAGGAAGAGGCTACTGCATCAAGTGAAATAGCAAAGAAGGAAGAGATGGTGGAAACATTTGAACCTAAAACTGCACTTGAGATGACAAGAGAACCTGAACACTCACAACCTCCTCAAACTCCCTTAGACCAAAGATGCTCAACACTGATCGAAAAATATGAAGAGGAGATGAAGAAAGCTTGGGAAGATCAACAAACCTCCTCCATGAAAGAGCTATTAAAGCAAATGTTGAGTGTAAAAGAGGAAGTGGAAGAACAAGCTAGTGAGGAGGATAATGAAGAACGTCCAAACTCAAGGGAAACAGAGAGGCACATGAAGGACAAGCTCATTGAACCACCAATTCAAAAGGCTTTGGATGAAGATCAAACTCCAAAAATCACACAGCAACCAATTCATGAATCCAAAGAAGTGAAGGCAACTAACAAGAGCACTAATCCTGTCCCTGATCCAGCAAGCAAGATCAATCAAGCCATTTGCAAAAGGAAGCTTGCTGAGGAAAGGCCAAGACAAGGGACAGTAGCTGAATCTTCTCCCCCCTTGAGGTCATTCCTCTTAACAAACTGGAAGAAGAGGAAGAAAGTGAAGAACAATATGTCAAGCTAATGCACTAAAAGAGCACTTGTTGGGAGGCAACCCAACCTTAGGTAACATTTCATTTTTCTGCTTGGTTTATTCTCGTTCTATGCTGTGTTTAAATTTCAATAAATTGGCATATGATCACATTCTAAGTTTGTGTTGCCCTGCAACAAATTGTTTTCAATTCCTTAGGATGATTGCATCAATTCTACATGAAAGTGTCACATTAAGATTCTAAGTTTGGTGTGCCACTTATTTTTCTATGGAACTCATCCAGCAACATCACTTGTCTGCATAATCATATTGCCTTTGCATTGTTATTTTTCTTTTGTTTTGACATTTCATTTGCATTCTCTTTGTTTTAGTCACCTCTTTATTTTTAAGTTTTCTTTTATCAACTGTTTTTGTTAATACAGCATCAAAAGATCCTCATTCATGACAGATTTTTGGCTTGGTGATTGTATTCAACAAATAACAGTTTCTTTTGTTTAGTTTTATTTCAAATAAATTGACATATGGTTGCATTCTAAGTTTGGTGTTGCTATGCAACAAAATTTGGTTCCAATATCTATTAGATACTTGCATCAATTCCAAGTGAAAGTGTCACACTAAGTTTGGTGTGCCACTTATTCTTTATGCAAAGTATTGTGCACACCTTCTTATGCTTGTAATCAAAATGTCGCTGTCTCTTGTGCCTTGATTGTTATTTTTCATTTTTGCTTGCTTGCAACACATATAATGCTAACATTTCATTGTGTAAGACATTCATGATCCATCTTAGCCCCATAGCCATTATTCTAATTGTTGCTTGAGGATGAGCAAGCATTCTGAGTTTGGCAAGGGAAAGAGGAAGAATAGAGGAAAAAGGACAACAATAATGAAGATGAACTACAAGGTTGTAGAGTTCCTTTTCTTCTAATTTGTTTCCAGCACTTAAATTGCATGATTGTCTTATTATCTTCTCTGTTTACATGTGTGTATGAATAAAGCATAGCTTGAATCTTGATTTGTAACATGTTGCTGTGGCATTATAACTACCAACTTGAATCCTGTGAGTTCAAAAGCAGTAAATCATCATGATCATAAACAAACAAGGCAATAAAGAAGAACTTAGCATGAGCATACAAGTATTGGAAAGCTAGTATGATTGATTGTTGCTCAATTGCATTGGATTTTATTTAATTGAAGTTTTTCATCTAGTACATTTTGTGAAATCTTTTGAAATCATGAAAACCTTGAAGAAGCAAATACAATTAAAGTAAGAAAGGAAAAAGGGAAAGAATGAGAAAGCTGAAGGCTCTGAGTACCAATGGCAATTTATTTGCTAAGTGCTTGTGGTGTTTATGTATCAAGCCAAATGCTTGAAAACAAAACACTTAGAAGTCAAGGCTAGGCTCAAGTGCAAAAGCACTCCCTCAAAGCTCAAGGTTCTGAGCATCAATGATTAGAGAGTCAAGAAAAGAAAAGAAAAAAATGAGCTTAATGAAGTCCTCTAATTAAATGCTTGTGGTGCTTATGTATCAAGTGGTAATACATGAAAACAAAGCATTTAGAAGTCGTAGCTTTGTTATTAACTCATGGGGCAAAGCACCCAAAAGGAGAAGCTAAAAAAAAATCAAAAGCTTATTTCAAGGAAGAATTATAAGAAAAAGATTTCATAAATTGAGCTAGATGGAAGCATCAATCATTTACATTTCTTTTGTGATTGAAGCATGCATAGAAAACTAGCTTGCCATGAACATTAACTTGCTACTCTTCTTACCTTGGATTGTCAATTTCTATTGCATGATTCTTTTCTTGCTTGGGGACAAGCAAGGTTTAAGTTTGGTGTTGTGATGACATGTCATCATATACCTATTTTTCTATGCTTTTTCATACAAGAAATTGATGATTAGTGCTTAAATATTGCATTCTTTTATACATAATTGGAAGATTTCCTTTATCTTTTAATTTTATAAATCTTGAAGGAAATAAGAAGAAAAAGAAGCAAAGAAGCACAAAAAAAGGAGAAAAAAAAGAGCTTTGGGACACACTTTGAAGTTGGAGTACACTTTGGAGCCTTAGGCCACGCTTTTAAAAGCGTGGCCCATGACCAAATCAAGGAAGGAAGCAACCAACACGCACACTACCCTGCCCTTGCCAAGGGCAGGGCAGAATCATGATGAAGCAAAGTGAGGATGAAGCAAATTTTCGCTAAGTTAAAATCTGGGCGCTCACAGCATGACCATGCCTACTTCAAAGGGCTATAACTTGAGCTACAGACGTCTGATTGATGTGCTTCCAATTGCGTTGGAAAGCTGACATTCATAGCTTTCCAACGATATATAGAAATCCATATTTGGCATACAATTGAGGCAGGAACGGAAAGCATCTTTATGGGCCAAAAACAAGCGAAAATAAACCAAAATGCTTCCACCAAGGCTCGAAGAGGGAGACACAAGGAAACCAAGGAAGTCTGCCCTCAAGGAGAGCAGAATGCCCTCTTGGAGGGCAATGTCGTGTTCTATTCAGGAAAATTCAAGGAAAAATTGCAACAACTTCCTCCACCAAGTTTCGAACACAAGACCTTCAAGGAAGTAAAGGCTTAGGCTTGGCGCACACAAGCGCATCATGGCACGGTCAAGGAACGTGGTGCGCACACAAGACACACCAAGGCAACATTGCCTTGCCCTCCACAAGGGCAGGGCAGCATCTTCACACACCAAGCTCGCACGCACAAGCACCAGCACGCACACTTTCCTACCCTGCACTCCACAAGGGCAGGGTAGCCTCCTGGGAGCAAATAATCATGGGCCAAAAATTCAATTTCATATAAATTCAATTCCTCACCAAATTGAATCAAGGCCATCCAAGACCCATTCTCCCTCAAATCCAAAGCAAGCAAAAGCCCACTCAACATGACTCAAAGGCACACAGAGAAGCTAGATTAGGAATTTCATTTTTTGTGAATTTGTTTTAAATTTCAATTTCATTTTATTTTCATTTTTTATTTTGTAAAGCCTATATAAAGGAATCAATTAGAGCTCTGAGGGGGAAGCTAGCACACTAGGGAGTATTAGGATTTGAGAGCTCTCTCTCTTAGTTTTGATTGCTGTTTTGGAATTTTGGATTGGGAAGGAAGGAATTCTGTTTCATTCCTGATTTGAGATTCATCTTGTTCTCTTACTGCATAACTCAATTTTCATTTGCTGTTTTAAATCTTCTTCTTCTGTAATCTGTTCTTTTAATTTTCTGCAACTTCTCTCTTGTTGGATCAAGGAAGGACTTGAGATCTAGACTTGTTTTCTAGTCTCTTCCACTCCTGAGATCTTCAACATCCTTTTAATTGCTGCAAATTAAGCATTGCTTTTCTGTTTTTAAATTCTTCAAGGTATTTTACTCTTTTGCTTAAGATCTACTGCAATTCAATTCAACTTCACTTCTTCTGTTTATTGCAATTTACTTTCTCTTGTTTAATTTCTGAAATTCCAGCACCCACTCGCCTTTATATTTGATGCAATTTATATTTCTTGTCATTTAAGATTCTTGCAATTTACATTTCTTGCTCTTTAAGTTACTTGCCAATTTACATTCTGCAACTTTAAATTCATTGTCATTTACTTTCTGTTAGCTACAATTTCACACAATTCACTCAATGTTAGCTTGACTAAACTAATCACCCACTAAAATTGCTTGATCCATCAATCCCTATGGGATCGACCTCACTCTAAGTGAGTTATTACTACTTGATGCGACCCGGTACACTTGCCGGTTGGATTTGTGTGTTGGAAATTCGTTTTTCCACAAAAACACCATCAAGTTTTTGGTGCTGTTGCCGGGGATTGATTAGATCAACAATGATTAAGTGGGTGAGAAGTCTAGATCAAGCATTTTCTTTATTTTTGTTTTCTGTTTTAGATTGAAACCAAGGTGTTTGAGTTATTGCCTCACTAAGAAATTCTTTCTCTATGACATGAATTTCAAATTTCATTGATGTTTACAAAATACAAATGGAGTTCAACTCATCTTATGGTCAAACAAAATTTTATGGGATATCACCCACCATCACCAATTTCTAATGGTGGTTGGGAATATCACCAAGAAACTTCAAATTCTGGGCACTCCTATTCATGGAGCTATGCTTCAGAACCACAAGATGAGAAAGAAAATCATATGGGATATTTCCCTCCACCACAAAATGATGCAAGTCATGATTCTAATGGTGGCTGGGAAGGGAATTCTAGTGCTCCATATGATATTCATCCAAAGACATCATCACTTGACCATACTTCAACAGAAAGCCCCTTTCAAAACTCACCACCCACACAAACTTCCATGAACCACTCAAGGTTCTCAAAGCTTGAGTCCATGTTCAAAAAATATGAGGAAGAGACAATGAAAGTCTGGGAAGAACAAGAAAACTCCCTCAAAAACACGGAAGTGCAGCTAGCTCAATTGGTGAGTGCAACAAAGAAGGAGGAAAAACGAGAGGAAGAGGCTCACTACAAGAAAAATACCCATTCAGCTACACTTATTTTAAGCTACAATTGAAAAGCGTAGCCTATTCATAGAATAGGCTACGCTTTTCTTCGTGTTGCCTTTTTATAAGAGAAAAGAATACACAATTGTGGCATCATTTAAAAAGCGTAGCCTTAGGTATTATAGAAATCACTTATAAAACGTAGCCGTAGGTTGATATCTATGGATTCACTTTTCGTATCAAAGGAAACGCTTTTAAAGAGTAACTTATTTATTATGTTTTAGATGCGCTTTAAAAGTGATGCCTAATGTATGTTGGGCCAAATCCAAACACTTAGTGAAAATTTTCATCTCCTTTCAATTCCCCCTCACCTTCAATTTACGCGCACAACTTAACCCTCTCACGGCCTTCAATACGCGCACAACTTCAGGTCACCTTCGCCATTCTTGCTCAACAACCCTCACCTTCACCTACGACACTCATCATCACCTTCGCCTTCTCACCGTCGCCGTTGACTGTCGCCACCCAGTGACCATTCACCGCCAGTCACCACTCATCACGTCGCTACGCTGACCAGGTCACCACAACCACTCACCGCTAGTCACCGCTCACCGTTCACCATCGACACTCTCACCTTTGCCATTGTCACCACTACACTGACCATTGCTCTTCTCCAGTAATCGTCGCTGCGCCGTTCTCCAGTAATCGTTGCTGCGCCGTTCTCCTGTAATCGTCGCTGCACCGCCCTCACTATTGTCATCTCCATGCTTCTCATCATCGTCTTCTCTGTGCTGATTTCTAGTTGAATAGGTATGTGATGATTTTTAGTAGGTTCTGAAATTTCAGAGGAGTAGGGTTCCGATATTAGGGGTTTTAATTTGGGGGTTTTAATCTGTGAAATATGGGTTTGTAAACTATGATTTGATAACACGCATGCTGTTGTTGATGAAGATGTGTGGTATTTTAGGGTTTGTGAACTATGATTTTAGTTCAGACGCTTTCTTCTTCATTTTTTCCCTTAAGATTTTTGTTATTGGATTTTTGTGGATTGTTTTGATCACTCTCTCTCTGGCTCTTTGATCTCAACAGGAATCACAGCGTTTGCTCAGTGAGCCAGGTAACTTCTCATTTCTCAGCTCCATTATCGTGGTTGCATGCATACTTTGAAGTTTCCCCTCTTGTGTGTAGTGATTTGAAAGCTCTTACCCTATTAAATTGGTAGTACTTGTTTAATTTGTATGATGGTGTGAGTTGAACGTTACCTTGGTGATAGTGATCTGTTCAAGGTTTTATATAATTATTTGTTGTTATGTTCTACTAAAGTTTATACCTGTTGGGTCATTTGTTTTGATCTGGTGATGCAGCACCTGGAATTAGTGCTTGTCTCTTGTGTATGAGTCACTGTGGCCTAATAGAATCACCTGAATTTACAAAATATCAGCATTCATTGAGCTATGATGATAACCAATGAGCCATCAAACAAGACAAACTAAAAAAGAGCATTCAATACTTAATTTCTTAGATCTGTTACATTTTTTATTTACATATTTATTAACAATGAATGAACAAATTTATTCACATGTATAAGTACCCTGTTTGTGAGTACGGTGCAGGGGGTATAAGTACCAATACTATGAATGAACAAATTAGTTCTGTATCTATGAAAGATAATTTCTACATGTTAAATTTATTCACATGTAGATTTGTTTGTATTTCGAACTTTCATAAATAAAATGATAATGAGAATAAATTCAGATTCATTTTGAACTTTGATAGATATTAGTAATTTAGTCATTATTATATTATCAAATAAGGTTAAATTTGATTTGATTTTAAACTGTGAAGGCAGATTATGTTGGTTTTATATTTTGTGGATTGAACTCTTTGGTTGTGGCTGCTGAAAATTTTACTAGTTTTATTTTTCTTAACCGTGGAGTTAATGTCGCAAAGATGATTCTATGGTTTTCAATTTGGGGGTTTGGGTATGTTGCAGCGCGGGTGAACTCTCGTACCCTTGTTTCTCCTTTTGTTCCACTTGATTTCCTTTGGTGCTACTGTTGTTAAAACCGCTTCCATTAAAATGAAGCAGGTTTCTCAAGAACTCAAATGACTCGCTTCGATTTCTTCCAAACAAACAACACCTTCTTCTTCTGATGCTGCTGCTGCTGCAAGAAGAGGACACTACGATAGGACTAAGTCCGCGGCTTCAAGTGCTCTCAAGGAACTTAAGTTCATTGCTAAGGGTGGCGGTGGTGGTGGTGGTGGCGGTGGCGGTGGTGCAGGGTGGCATGAAGTGGAGAAGCAGTTTGATGTTCTTACTGCTTCAACTGATGGATGGCTTCATCATTCTCTCTTTGGAAAATGCATAGGTAATAATTGAAATTGAAGAGTTCATAACAAATCTACATTATTCTTTTGTTGTTGCTTTCCAAGTGTTTGTGAAATTGTTTGTGTGTGTGTGTGTGTGTGTGTGTGAGTGAGTGAAATAAGGACTTGTTCTGAGTAGTTTTCTTTTAGGAAGTGTTTAGATAACTATGGTTTGGATTTGTTTAATTATTTGTATGTAGGGATGAGCAAGGAATCTGAGGCATTTGCTGGTGTTCTTTTTGATTCTTTGGCTAGGAGGAGGGATATTCACGGGGATTCAATTAACAAGGCTCAATTGAAGGACTTTTGGGACCAGATTTCTGACCAGATCTCTCAAACATACAGCAGCAGGCTGAAGAATATGCAGCTTTGATCATGGAAGAACTAGACCCTGAAGAGACAGGATTTATCATGGTATTTACATCATCCTATTTCAGATTGTTTTGGTATAAAACTTATCAAAATTAAGTAATATTAGTCATTATTACAGTTTCACATACAGATAAGTACTTATATTTCAAATCATAAGTATGAAGTTGATTTATATTTAAGATGATGAGAGGGACTGATTTCACTTGTATTTAGGAAATTATATCAAATCCATAAGAAAAATTTGACATAGACTGGTGTCGCGAAATTGTGAACATTACTTTTTCACAACTCTCATAATCCCCGGTAATGGCTCCAAACACGTGGTGGCTCAATACCATGGCATTACACAACTTCGCACAACTAACCAGCAAGTGCACTGGGTCGTCCAAGTAATAAACCTTACGCGAGTAAGGGTCGATCCCACGGAGATTGTTAGTATTGAAGCAAGCTATGGTCATCTTGTAAATCTTAGTCAGGCAAACTCAAATGGATATAGTGATGAACGAAAATAACACAAAGGTAAAGATAGAGATACTTATGTAATTCATTGGTAGGAACTTCAGATAAGCGTATGAAGACGCCTTCCCTTCCGTCTCTCTGCTTTCCTACTGCCTTCATCCAATTCTTCTTACTCCTTTCCATGGCAAGCTCGTGTAGGGTTTCACTGTTGTCAGCAGCTACCTCCCATCCTCGCAGTGAAAACTAATGCTCATGCACTCTGTCACAGTGCGGCTAATCACCGGTTTGGTTCCCTCCCCTACCGGAATAGAATCACTCTTTTGCGTCTGTCACTAACGCCCAGTAGGTTACAGGTTTGAAGCACGTCACAGTCATTCAATCATTGAATCCTACTCAGAATACCACAGACAAGGTTTAGACCTTCCGGATTCTCTTGAATGCCGCCATCAGGTCCTGCCTATACCACGAAGACTCTGATCTCACGGAATGGTTGGCTCGTTTGTCAGGCGAGCGCTCGGTTGTCAGGCGATCAACCATGCATCGTGCAATCAGGAATCCAAGAGATATTCACCAAGCCTCAAATGCTTGTAGAACAAGAGTGGTTGTCAGTCACTTTGTTCATGAGTGAGAATGGTGATGGGCGTCAATCATCACCTTCATCAAGTTGAAGAACAAGTGATATCTTGGATAAAGAACAAGCGGAATTGAATGGAAGAACAATAGTAATTGCATTAATACTCGAGGTACAGCAGAGCTCCACACCTTAATCTATGGTGTGTAGAAGCTCCACCGTTGAAAATACATAAGCATAAGGTCTAGGCATGGCCGAATGGCCAGCCTCCCAATGATCTAAGATAGCATACAAAATGAAGATAGCTACCAAAGTCTTCTATACAATAGTAAAAGGTCCTACTTATAAGAACTAGTAGCCTAAGGTGTACAGAAATGAGTAAATGACATAAAAATCCTCTTCCGGGCCCACTTGGTGTGTGCTTGGGCTGAGCAATGAAGCAAATTTCGTGCAGAGACTCTTCTTGGAGTTAAACGCCAGCTTTAGTGCCAGTTTGGGCGTTTAACTCCCATTTGGGTGCCAGTTCCAGCGTTTAACGCTGGGATTTCTTAAGGTGAATTTGAACGCCGGTTTGGGCCATCAAATCTTGGGCAAAGTATGTACTATCATATATTGCTGGAAAGCCCAGGATGTCTACTTTCCAACGCCGTTGAGAGCGCGCCAATTGGGCTTCTGTAGCTCCAGAAAATCCACTTCGAGTGCAGGGAGGTCAGAATCCAACAGCATCTGCAGTCCTTTTTGGTCTCTGAATCAGATTTTTGCTCAGGTCCCTCAATTTCAGCCAGAAAATACCTGAAATCACAGAAAAACACACAAACTCATAGTAAAGTCCAGAAAAGAGAATTTTAACTAAAAACTAATAAAAATATACTAAAAACTAACTATATCATACCAAAAACATACTAAAAACAATGCCAAAAAGTATACAAATTATCCGCTCATCACAACACCAAACTTAAATTGTTGCTTGTCCCCAAGCAACTGAAAATCAAATAAGATAAAAAGAAGAGAATATGCAATGAATTCCAAAAACATCTATGAAGATCAGTATTAATTAGATGAGCGGGGCTTTTAACTTTTTGCTTCTGAATAGTTTTGGCATCTCACTCTATCCTTTGAAATTCAGAATGATTGGCTTCTTTAGGAACTCAGAGTCCAGATAGTGCTAATGATTCTCTTAGTGAAGTATGATGATTCTTGAACATAGCTATTTATTGAGTCTTGGCCGTGGCCCAAAGCACTCTGCCTTCCAGTATTACCACCGGATACATACATGCCACAGACACATAATTGGGTGAACCTTTTCAGATTGTGACTCAGCTTTGCTAAAGTCCCCAATTAGAGGTGTCCAGGGTTCTTAAGCACACTCTTATTTGCCTTGGATCACAACTTTTATTTCTCTCTTTTTTTTTTCGTTTTCTCTTTTTTTTTCGATTTTTTTTTGAATAGCTTTTTCTTGCTTCAAGAATCATTTTTAATGATTTTTCAGATCCTCAGTAACATGTCTCTTTTTTCATCATTCTTTCAAGAGCCAACATTCATGAACCACAAATTCAAGATACATATGCACTGTTTAAGCATACATTCAGAGAACAAAAATATTACCACCACATCAAAATAATTAAACCATTATAAAATTCAAAATTCATGCAATTCTTCCTTTTTCAATTAAGCACATTTTTATTCAAGAAAGGTGATGGATTCATAGGACATTCATAACTTTAAGGCATAGACACTAAGACACTAATGATCACAAGACACAAACATGGATAAACATAAGCATAAATTTTCGAAAAACAGAAGAACAAATAACAAGGAAATCAAAGAACGGGTCCACCTTAGTGATGGCGGCTCTTTCTTGCTCTTGAAGATCCTATGGAGTGCTTGAGCTCCTCAATGTCTCTTCCTTGTCTTTGTTGCTCCTCCCTCATGATTCTTTGATCTTCTCTAATCTCATGAAGGATGATGGAGTGTTCTTGATGCTCCACCCTTAGTTGTCCCATGTTGGAACTCAACTCTCCTAGGGAGGTGTGTAGTTGCTCCCAATAGTTTTGTGGAGGAAAATTCATCCCTTGAGGAATTTCAGGGATTTCAAGATGAGTGGGATCTCTTGTGTACTCCATCCTTTTCTTGGTGATGGGCTTGTCCTCATCAATGGGGATGTCTCCCTTTATGTCAACTCCAACTGAATAACAGAGGTGACAAATGAGATGAGGAAAGGCTAACCTTGACAAGGTGGAGGTCTTGTCCGCCACTTTATAGAGTTCTTGGGCTATAACCTCGTGAACTTCTATTTCTTCTCCAATCATGATGCTATGGATCATGATGGCCCGGTCTATGGTAACTTCGGACCGGTTGCTAGTGGGAATGATTGAGCGTTGTATGAACTCTAACCATCCTCTAGCCACGGGCTTGAGGTCATGCCTTCTCAATTGAACCGGCTTTCCTCTTGAATCTTGCTTCCATTGTGCGCCCTCTTCACATATAACTGTGAGGACTTGGTCCAACCTTTGATCAAAGTTGACCCTTCTAGTGTAAGGATGCTCATCTCCTTGCATCATAGGCAAGTTGAACGCCACCCTCACACTCTCCGGACTAAAATCCAAGTATTTCCCCCGAACCATAGTAAGATAATTCTTTGGATTCGGGTTTACACTTTGGTCATGGTTCTTGGTGATCCATGCATTGGCATAGAACTCTTGAACCATCAAGATTCCGACTTGTTGAATGGGGTTGGTAAGAACTTCCCAACCTCTTCTTCGGATCTCATGTCGGATCTCTGGATATTCACCCTTTTTGAGTGAAAAAGGGACCTCGGGGATCACCTTCTTCAAGGCCACAACTTCATAGAAGTGGACTTGATGCACCTTTGAGAGGAATCTATCCATCTCCCATGACTCGGAGGTGGAAGCCTTTGCCTTCCCTTTCCTCTTTCTAGAGGTTTCTCCGGCCTTGGATGCCATAATGGTTATGGAAAAACGAAAAAGCAACGCTTTTACCACACCAAACTTAAAATGTTTGCTCGTCCTCGAGCAAAAGAAGAAAGAAGAGAGTAGAAGAAGAAGAAATGAGGAAGAGGGAGATGGTGGTGTGTTCGGCCAAAGAGGGGGAGAAGTGGTGTTTAGGTTGTGTGAAAATGAAGGGTTGAAGAAGGGTATATATAGGAGAGAGGGGGTAAAGGGTTCGGCCATGATGGGTGGGTTTGGGAGGGAAAGTGGTTTGAATTTGAAGGGTGAGGTTGGTGGGGGTTTATGAAGGATGGATGTGAGTGGTGAAGAGAAAGATGGGATTTGATAGGTGAGGGGTTTTTGGGGAAGAGGTGTTGAGGTGATTGGTGAATGGGGGAAGAAGAGAGAGAGTGATGGTAGGGTCCTGTGGGGTCCACAGATCCTGTGGTGTCAAGGAAAAGGCATCCTTGCACCAAATGGCATCAAAATCCACGTTTTGAGCCATTTCTGGCGTTAAACGCCGGGCTGGTGCCCATTCCTGGCGTTTAACGCCAGGTTCTTGCCCTTTACTGGCGTTTAACACCAGTCTGGTGCCCCTTTCTGGCGTTAAACGCCCAGAAGGGTGCCAGACTGGGCGTTAAACGCCCAACTGCTAGGCTGACTGGCGTTTAAATGCCAGCAGCATCTTCCTCCAGGGTGTGCTGTTTTTCTTCCTGTTTTTCATTTTGTTTTTGCTTTTTTTCATTGTTTTTGTGACTTCTTATGATCATCAACCTACAAAAAAGATAAAATAACAAAAGAAAATAATTAATTATAAAACATTGGGTTGCCTCCCAACAAGCGCTTCTTTATTGTCATTAGCTTGACAGAGGACTCTCATGGAGCCTCAGAAATGCTCAGAACCGTGTTGGAACCTCCCAACACCAAACTTAGAGTTTGAATGTGGGGGTTTGGTGCACGAAATTGCAATCACACTTTTGCAATCCCGCACAACTAACCAGCAAGTGTACTGGGTCGTCCAAGTAATACCTTGCGTGAGCAAGGGTCGATCCCACAGAGATTGTCGGCTTGAAGCAAGCTATGGTTATCTTGTAAATCTTAGTCAGGATATCAGAAATTATCAGGATTGATTGTGAAAAGCAAAAGAACATGAAATGATTACTTGTTTTGCAGTAATGGAGAATAGGTTGAGGTTTGGAGATGCTCCATCTTCTGAATCTCTGCTTTCCTACTGTCTTCTTCTTCAAACACGCAAGTCTCCTTCCATGGCAAGCTGTATGTAGGGTTTCACCGTTGTCAATGGCTACCTCCCATCCTCTCATTGGAACGATTCCTAATGCCCTGTCACGGCACGGCATTCCATCTGTCGGTTCTCAATCAGGCCGGAATAGAATCCAGTGATTCTTTTGCGTCTATCACTAACGCCCCGCCTTCAGGAGATTGAAGCACGTCACAGTCATTCAATCATTGAATCCTACTCAGAATACCACAGACAAGGTTTAGACCTTCCGGATTCTCTTGAATGCCGCCATCAGTCTAGCTTATACCACGAAGATTCCGGTTAAAGAATCCAAGAGATAACTACTTAATCTAAGGTAGAACGGAGGTGGTTGTCAGTCACACGTTCATGATTGAGAATGATGATGATTGTCACGGATCATCACATTCATCCGGATTAAGAACAAGTGTTATCTTAGAATGGAAGCAAGCATGATTGAATGAGAAACAGTAGTAATTGCATTAATCCATCAAGACACAGCAGAGCTCCTCACCCCCAACCATGGGGTTTAGAGACTCATGCTATGGAAGAAAACGTGTAAAATGTCATAAGGTCATCAAAAGGTTGCATCCCCCGTACTGATACAATGTCAAAAGATCCTATAAATAGTAAACTAGTGTCCTAAGGTTTACAGAAATGAGTAAATGACAGAAAAATCCACTTCCGGGCCCACTTGGTGTGTGCTTGGGCTGAGCAATGAAGGAATTTCGTGTAGAGACCTTTTCTGGAGTTAAACGCCAGCTTTCATGCCAGTTTGGGCGTTTAACTCCAATTTTCATGCCAGTTCCGGCGTTTAACGCTGGAATTTCTGAGGGTGATTTTGAGCGCCGGTTTGGGCCATCAAATCTTGGGCAAAGTATGGACTATTATATATTGCTGGAAAGCCCAGGATGTCTACTTTCCAACGCCATTGAGAGCGCGCCAATTGGGCTTCTGTAGCTCTAGAAAATCCGCTTCGAGTGCAGGGAGGTCAGAATCCAACAGCATCTGCAGTCCTTTTTGGTCTCGGAATCAGATTTTTGCTCAGGACCCTCAATTTCAGCCAGAAAATACCTGAAATCACAGAAAAACACACAAACTCATAGTAAAGTCCAGAAAAGTGAATTTTAGCTAAAAACTAATAAAAATATACTAAAATCTAACTAAATCATACTAAAAACATACTAAAAACAATGCCAAAAAGCATACAAATTATCCGCTCATCAGGGTTCAACACCAAACTTAGTGTTTGGTTGTGGCCTCCCAACACCAAACTTAGAGTTTGGTTGTGGGGGCTCTGTTTTGAGAGAAGCCCTTCATGCTTCCTCTCCATGATGACAGAGGTATATCCTTGGGCCTTAAACACCAAGGATTCTTCATTCACTTGAATGATCAACTCTCCTCTATCAACATCAATCACAGCCTTTGCTGTGGCTAGGAAGGGTCTGCCAAGGATGATGGATTCATCCATGCATTTCCCAGTCTCTAGGACTATGAAATCAGTAGGGATGTAATGGTCTTCAATCTTCACCAAAACATCCTCTACAAGTCCATAAGCTTGTTTTCTTGAGTTGTCTGCCATCTCTAGTGAGATTTTTGCAGCTTGTACCTCATAGATCCCTAATTTCTCCATTACAGAGAGGGGCATGAGGTTTACGCTTGATCCTAAGTCACACAAGGCCTTCTTGAAGGTCATGGTGCCTATGGTACAAGGTATAGAAAACTTCCCAGGGTCCTGCCTCTTTTGAGGCAATTGCTGCCTAGACAAGTTATCCAGTTCTTTGGTGAGCAAAGGGGGTTCATCCTCCCAAGTCTCATTTCCAAATAACTTGTCATTTAGCTTCATGATTGCTCCAAGGTATTTAGCAACTTGCTCTTCAGTGACATACTCATCCTCTTCAGAAGAAGAATACTCATCAGAGCTCATGAATGGCAGAAGTAAGTCCAATGGAATCTCTATGGTCTCATCTTGAGCCTCAGATTCCCAAGGTTCCTCATTGGGGAACTCATTGGAGGTCAGTGGGCGTCCATTGAGGTCTTCCTCAGTGGCGTTCACTGCCTCTTCTTCCTCCCAGAATTCGGCCATGTTGATGGCCTTGCACTCTCCTTTTCGATTTTCTTTTGTGTTGCTTGGAAGAGTACTTGGAGGGAGTTCAGTAATTTTCTTGCTCAGCTGACCCACTTGTCCTTCCAGATTCCTAATGGAAGATCTAGTTTCAGTCATAAAACTTTGAGTGGTTTTGATTAGATCAGAGACCATGGTTGCCAAGTCAGGATTATTCTGCTTGGAACTCTCTGTCTGTTGCTGAGAAGATGATGGAAAAGGCTTGCTATTGCTAAACCTGTTTCTTCCACCATTATTGTTATTGAAACCTTGTTGGGGTCTCTGTTGATCCTTCCATGAAAGATTTGGATGATTCCTCCATGAAGGATTGTAGGTGTTTCCATAGGGTTCTCCCATGTAATTCACCTCTTCTATTGAAGGGTTCTCAGGATCATAAGCTTCTTCCTCAGATGAAGCTTCCTTAGTACTGCTTGGTGCATTTTGCATCCCAGACAGACTTTGAGAAATCATATTGACTTGTTGAGTCAATATTTTATTCTGAGCCAATATGGCATTCAGAGTGTCAATCTCAAGAACTCCTTTCTTCTGACTAGTCCCATTGTTCACAGGATTTCTTTCAGAAGTGTACATGAATTGGTTATTTGCAACCATTTCAATCAGTTCTTGAGCTTCAGTAGGCGTCTTCTTCAGATGAAGAGATCCTCCAGAAGAGCTATCCAAAGACATCTTGGACAGTTCAGAAAGACCATCATAGAAAATGCCTATGATGCTCCATTCAGAAAGCATATCAGTGGGACACTTTCTGATTAATTATTTGTATCTTTCCCAAGCTTCATAGAGGGATTCTCCTTCTTTCTGTCTGAAGGTTTGGACTTCCACTCTAAGCTTACTCAATTTTTGAGGTGGAAAGAACTTTGCCAAGAAGGCATTGACTAGCTTTTCCCAAGAGTTCAGGCTTTCTTTAGGTTGTGAGTCCAACCATATTCTAGCTCTGTCTCTTACAGCAAAAGGGAATAGCATAAGTCTGTAGACCTCAGGGTCAACCCCATTGGTCTTGACAGTGTCACAGATTTGCAAGAATTCAGCTAAAAACTGATGAGGATCTTTCAATGGAAGTCCATGGAACTTGCAATTCTGTTGCATTAGAGAAACTAATTGAGGCTTAAGCTCAAAGTTGTTTGCTCCAATGGCAGGGATAGAGATGCTTCTCCCATAGAAGTCGGGAGTAGGTGCAGTAAAGTCACCCAGCACCTTCCTTGCATTGTTGGCATTGTTGTTGTTTTCGGCTGCCATGTGTTCTTCTTCTTTGAAGAATTCGGTCAGGTCCTCTAAAGAGAGTTGTGCTTTGGCTTCTCTTAGCTTTCTCTTCAAGGTCCTTTCAGGTTCAGGATCAGCCTCAACAAAAATGCCTTTGTCTTTGCTCCTGCTCATAAGAAAGAGAAGAGAACAAGAAAATGTGGAATCCTCTATGTCACAGTATAGAGATTCCTTGAAGTGTCAGAAGAAAAGAAAAATAGAAGACAGAAGAAGAAGAATTCGAACTTAATTAGATGGAGTTCGAATTGTGCATTGAGAAGGAGTGGTACTCCAATAATAGAAGGATGTGAGAAGAGGGGAAGTAATATTCGAAAATTAAGTAAAAGATTTTGAAAATATTTTTGAAATACTTTAATTGATTTTCGAAAATTAAAAGTGGAAAAGAAATCAAGTGATTTTTGAAAAAGATTTTGAAATTAGAAATTAAAAAGATTTGATTGAAAACTATTTTGAAAAAGATGTGATTAAAAAGATTTGATTGAAAAGTTATGGTTTTTAAAAAAATATATGATTGAAAAGATATGATTTGAAAACAATTTTAAAAAGATTTGATTTTAAAAATTAATGACTTGCCTAACAAGAAAAGATATGATTCAAACATTAAACCTTTCTCAACAGAAAAGGCAACATACTTAAAATGTTCAATCAAATCATTAATTGTTAGTAAGTATCTTTGAAAAAGGAAAGAAATTGATTTTGAAAACATTTGATTGAAAAGATTTGATTTGAAAAAGATTTGATTTTGAAAAACTTTGAAAACTTGAAAAAAAATTGATTTGAAAACAAGATCCTCCCCCTTTAGCCATCCTGGCGTTAAACGCCCAGAATGGTATCCATTCTGGCGTTTAACGCCCAAAATGCTACCCTTTTGGGCGTTAAACGCCCAACCAGGTACCCTGGCTGGCGTTTAAATGCCAGTCTGTCCTTCTTCACTGGGCGTTTTGAACGCCCAGCTTTTTCTGTGCAATTCCTCTGCTGTATGTTCTGAATCTTCAATTCTCTGTATTATTGACTTGAAAAGACACAAATTAAAAATATTTTTGGATTTTTAATAATAAGGACAAACCAAAATGCAACAAGAATCAAATGACAATGCATGCAAAACACCAAACTTAGCAGTTTGTATACTACTGACACTAACAAAACGAAAATGCATATGAGACACACAAAACACTCAAGTCAATAGAATTCAAAGATCAGATCAAGCAAATCATCAAGAACATCTTGGAGATCAATAAGACATATGAATGCATGCAATTGACACCAAGCTTATGATGAGACTCTAGACTCAAACAAGAAATATTTTTGGATTTTATGATTTTTTTTGTAAATTTTTTTTGTGTTTTTCGAAAATTAAGTGGAAAAAGGTATCAAAATTCTTAATGAGAATTCCAGGAATCAGTGCAATGCTAGTCTAAGACTCCGGTCCAGGAATTAGACATGGCTTCACAGCCAGCCAAGCTTTCAAAGAAAGCTTCGGTCCAAAACACTAGACATGGCCAAAAGCCAGCCAAGCCTTAGCAGATCACTGCTCCAAAAGCAAGATTGATGAAAAATCAACAAGCTCTTGTGATGATGAGTTGAAACCTCGGTCCAATGAGATTAGACATGGCTTCTCAGCCAGCCAGATTTCAACAAATCACCATGAAACTCTAGAATTCATCTTCAAGAATTTCGAAAAAAAATAAATACCTAATCTAAGCAACAAGATGAACCGTCAGTTGTCCAGCCTAAACAATCCCGGGCAATAACACCAAAAACTTGATGTTGTTGCCGGATCTTGGCACTGATGTTACCAAAAGCTTGCTCAAAACTTGAACAATCCCCGGCAACGGCGCCAAAAACTTGGTGTCGCGAAATTGTGAACATTACTTTTTCACAACTCTCATAATCCCCGGTAATGGCTCCAAACACGTGGTGGCTCAATACCATGGCATTACACAACTTCGCACAACTAACCAGCAAGTGCACTGGGTCGTCCAAGTAATAAACCTTACGCGAGTAAGGGTCGATCCCACGGAGATTGTTAGTATTGAAGCAAGCTATGGTCATCTTGTAAATCTTAGTCAGGCAAACTCAAATGGATATAGTGATGAACGAAAATAACACAAAGGTAAAGATAGAGATACTTATGTAATTCATTGGTAGGAACTTCAGATAAGCGTATGAAGACGCCTTCCCTTCCGTCTCTCTGCTTTCCTACTGCCTTCATCCAATTCTTCTTACTCCTTTCCATGGCAAGCTCGTGTAGGGTTTCACTGTTGTCAGCAGCTACCTCCCATCCTCGCAGTGAAAACTAATGCTCATGCACTCTGTCACAGTGCGGCTAATCACCGGTTTGGTTCCCTCCCCTACCGGAATAGAATCACTCTTTTGCGTCTGTCACTAACGCCCAGTAGGTTACAGGTTTGAAGCACGTCACAGTCATTCAATCATTGAATCCTACTCAGAATACCACAGACAAGGTTTAGACCTTCCGGATTCTCTTGAATGCCGCCATCAGGTCCTGCCTATACCACGAAGACTCTGATCTCACGGAATGGTTGGCTCGTTTGTCAGGCGAGCGCTCGGTTGTCAGGCGATCAACCATGCATCGTGCAATCAGGAATCCAAGAGATATTCACCAAGCCTCAAATGCTTGTAGAACAAGAGTGGTTGTCAGTCACTTTGTTCATGAGTGAGAATGGTGATGGGCGTCAATCATCACCTTCATCAAGTTGAAGAACAAGTGATATCTTGGATAAAGAACAAGCGGAATTGAATGGAAGAACAATAGTAATTGCATTAATACTCGAGGTACAGCAGAGCTCCACACCTTAATCTATGGTGTGTAGAAGCTCCACCGTTGAAAATACATAAGCATAAGGTCTAGGCATGGCCGAATGGCCAGCCTCCCAATGATCTAAGATAGCATACAAAATGAAGATAGCTACCAAAGTCTTCTATACAATAGTAAAAGGTCCTACTTATAAGAACTAGTAGCCTAAGGTGTACAGAAATGAGTAAATGACATAAAAATCCTCTTCCGGGCCCACTTGGTGTGTGCTTGGGCTGAGCAATGAAGCAAATTTCGTGCAGAGACTCTTCTTGGAGTTAAACGCCAGCTTTAGTGCCAGTTTGGGCGTTTAACTCCCATTTGGGTGCCAGTTCCAGCGTTTAACGCTGGGATTTCTTGAGGTGACTTTGAACGCCGGTTTGGGCCATCAAATCTTGGGCAAAGTATGTACTATCATATATTGCTGGAAAGCCCAGGATGTCTACTTTCCAACGCCGTTGAGAGCGCGCCAATTGGGCTTCTGTAGCTCCAGAAAATCCACTTCGAGTGCAGGGAGGTCAGAATCCAACAGCATCTGCAGTCCTTTTTGGTCTCTGAATCAGATTTTTGCTCAGGTCCCTCAATTTCAGCCAGAAAATACCTGAAATCACAGAAAAACACACAAACTCATAGTAAAGTCCAGAAAAGAGAATTTTAACTAAAAACTAATAAAAATATACTAAAAACTAACTATATCATACCAAAAACATACTAAAAACAATGCCAAAAAGTATACAATTTATCCGCTCATCATAGACCAAAATCATAAATAGCTAACTCTAGAAGTGACTAGAAATTTATTTGAAAAGAAAAACAAAAACTCCATATTACTCATGTTAATCTCATGTATTTGGCCAATTGGTGATTATTATTACTGCTTCATCAGCTGGATAGCCTAGAGATGCTCTTACTGCATGGACCAAGTCATTCTACAAGAGGTGATAGCAACTTAGCTAGTACATAAGCCAAATGCTAAGCTTGAAACTGAAGCCTACATATGAAGACAGTGCTGTTAGGAAGTGCTATACAAATACCAAGTACTTCATACAGGACAACTGGCAAAGAACTTGGGTTATGGCACTGTGGATTTGTCTGATGTTAGGTTTATTTGCCTACAAATTCTTACACTGTAGAAGGAGAAAAGATGTATATCATGTTATAGGGTATTGTTTCTCAAGATTCCCTTGCTGAATAAATGTGTCACCATTTAAATAAAGTTAGTAGTACAAACAAAGTGAGGGTATATATGTTGTTGTTCTTGCAGGTGATAGCTGTAGCAGTAGCAATTGGTGTTGAAATACATGCAATTTTTCATCTTTCTTGCGACTTCCTTCGCCTCCTTCGTGCAAGCCACACCTTGGTTCAGGAGAAAGAGGATTAAGCTTCCTAAACCACTCAACAGTCCAACTGGCTTCAATGCATTTTGGTACTCACATTATCTCTTTGTCATTGTCTATGCCTCGTTGATTGTTCATGGAATCAAACTTTTCTTTACCAAAGAGTGGTACGAGAAAACGGTTAGTAACTTCAATCCCTTTTCCTTTGTATAAATTGCACTGACACTTTCCTGAGGTTAAAGTTAAATTATATACAACACTATTTTTTTAATGTTTGCATTGACTTTGTTAGTGTTGTGTTTATAAAAGAAATTAATACCACAGCTTACAATCTATAGAAATATTAAGTATTATATAACTTTAAATTGCACTAGAAATTCATTAAAAATTTAAAATATACTATTGCAAATAAGTAACTTTGAAATTCTGCTTCTTTATGTTGTGACGTCAATGTCAATAAGTTGCCACTGGTCATGTCTAGTTTGTATCAATCAGATGCATCTTGATCTGGTTTTCTGCAATTATCGCCTAAATTTTAATTAATTAGATTGATTCATTCTATTTGAATGTTCTCGTGGATGATAGTATCCTTAAATCATCCTTTTACTAGTTGGAGTTGTTGATAAATGTTGGTTTCAATGTAACCTTAGTGGCTCGTGAAATGACAAGAAAAGAGATTAACTAATTTATTAAGATTTAAGGATGGCACTTGTTTATTACTTGTCAGTTAATGATTAAAAAGGTCAATGTACTATAGAGAAAGCACTACTTATAGATGCTATTATAATGCATATCATTTTGTTGGCATAATGGTTCATACTAAAGTGACTTTGAGGATTATTTTCCTCTAATATGCTGTCTTATATATTGCTCATGTATGGAATATGATGAATCAGGAATCCACTATAAGTTCTAGCGTGGATTGTTCTTTGGTTCCTTTTATTGTGATTTATGGACTTATCATGTATGATCATGCTATCACTTCATATTTTGATAGGTTTCTTATTGTGCAGGGGTCTGATTTAGATAGTTTATTAGAGTAGAATAATGTAACATCTTCAGCCAAAACAATTGTTGGCTCTAACACCTCTGAAGCAGAATCAACAGAATCAGAAGCATGAAGGTAGTGTAAGGATTATTAGAAGCACACTCTCAAACAAGGAAATGCGCAAAAGTCAGTCAGCCAGGCTTCAATCGGAGCAGGCAATACCAACATCTGATCTACAAAAAGAAAGACAACCACCTACATGTGCAATTGATTTTGAAGAAATTTATTTTTAGAGAAATAAATTTTATTTTTAGAGAAATAATTTGTATTATTCCCAAATAGAAGATCTTATGGCTGCTAATTTATTATGGCAACCGAAATTTTGTTTTAGGATAATTTTTATTATTTAAAGAATATTGGATTGTATTATTATGTATTATTTTTATTTTATAATATTTTACTAATTTAATTAAAATGATAGGATTATATATATAATTATATTATTAAATATTAGGTTTTAGAAAAACTTTATATATATATAGAAAATAAAAAAAAAAACAATGAGGACCTAAGGTTACATTTATATACAGTAGCTATAGTATACCAAAAAAAAAAAAGAGAGACCTAAGGCTACGCTTATAAAAAGTAGCTATGGTATACAATGTGGCTATGCTTTACAAGTGATGCAGTAGCGTTGAAAGGTGTAGCCTATTCTGGAAAAATGAAAGTTGAAAAGCGTAGCCTTTGGTCCTGGACAGCATCACTTGAAAAGCGTAGCCTATTCCCAAACGCCAAAAGCGTAGCCCTTGATGCAGAAAAGCGTAGCCTTTGAGAATAGGCAACGGCCGAATAGGAATCACCCCAAAAAGCGTAGCCGTAGCCCAAAAAGCGTAGCCGTAGCCTAAGGCATCATTTTTTTCCACTTTTGGCTACACTTTTCAAGTGTACCTGAATGGGTGTTTTTCTTGTAGTGGCTACTGCATCAAGTGAAATTGCAAAGAAGGAAGAGATGGTGGAAACATTTGAACCTAAAACTGCACTTGAGATGACAAGAGAACCTGAACACTCACAACCTCCTCAAACTCCCTTGGACCAAAGATGCTCAACACTGATCGAAAAATATGAAGAGGAGATGAAGAAAGCTTGGGAAGATCAACAAACCTCTTCCATGAAAGAGCTATTAAAGCAAATGTTGAGTGTAAAAGAGGAAGTGGAAGAACAAGCTAGTGAGGAGGATAATGAAGAACGTCCAAACTCAAGGGAAACAGAGAGGCACATGAAGGACAATCTCATTGAACCACCAATTCAAAAGGCTCTGGATGAAGATCAAACTCCAAAAATCACACAGCAACCAATTCATGAATCCAAAGAAGTGAAGGCAACTAACAAGAGCACCAATCCTGTCCCTGATCCAGCAAGCAAGATCAATCAAGCCATTTGCAAAAGGAAGCTTGCTGAGGAAAGGCCAAGACAAGGGACAGTAGCTGAATCTTCTCCCCCCTTGAGGTCATTCCTCTTAACAAACTGGAAGAAGAGGAAGAAAGTGAAGAACAATATGTCAAGCTAATGACACTAAAAGAGCGCTTGTTGGGAGGCAACCCAACCTTAGGTAACATTTCATTTCTCTGCTTGGTTTATTCTCGTTCTATGCTGTGTTTAAATTTCAATAAATTGGCATATGATCACATTCTAAGTTTGGTGTTGCCCTGCAACAAATTGTTTTCAATTCCTTAGGATGATTGCATCAATTCTACATGAAAGTGTCACATTAAGATTCTAAGTTTGGTGTGCCACTTATTTTTCTATGGAACTCATCCAGCAACATCACTTGTCTGCATAATCATATTGCCTTTGCATTGTTATTTTTCTTTTGTTTTGACATTTCATTTGCATTCTCTTTGTTTTAGTCACCTCTTTATTTTTAAGTTTTCTTTTATCAACTGTTTTTGTTAATACAGCATCAAAAGATCCTCATTCATGACAGATTTTTGGCTTGGTGATTGTATTCAACAAATAACAGTTTCTTTTGTTTAGTTTTATTTCAAATAAATTGACATATGGTTGCATTCTAAGTTTGGTGTTGCTATGCAACAAAATTTGGTTCCAATATCTATTAGATACTTGCATCAATTCCAAGTGAAAGTGTCACACTAAGTTTTACTTATACCAGAAATAATAGACTTCGACTATAGGGTATATGCGCTAGTGCTGAGGCAAACTGGCCTGACTAAAGAAAGGGTAGTCATAGTCAACAAGGTGGAAACTTCCAGGAAAAAACTTCGAATTGGGAGGGCGATCCTCCCGGTGAACCCTCACATGCTCCTTCCCATGAGCTACTCGGTTGGCTTCGTGAACGAGAACGCCGATCACCCGCATTTTTTGAAAGTCACAATTCTATTCAGTTTGGTTTCGGAAAACTTGCTGGTCGCGGATTAGTGTCATATGCCTCGCCTCGAAGAGAAAGGAATCCAAATCCAATCCCTAAAGCAATTCCGGTAATCAGAGCTATCGGCATTACCGCTGTGGGAGGGGCGGAAGAACTCCTTGCCCTAAGACTGACTGAAGAAGTTCAGACCAGAGTTATCAGCGCCTATGAAATTGGAAGCCCAATCTTATGTGGTCGAAACCAAAGCCGCTACGTTTAATAGATCCATTGCCGCTAAACGGGATTCCTCAATGAATTGGATGATGGGGAAGTCTTCTCAGGACGACCCGCACGCACCATCTGCGCCACCGCTTGTGCAGGCCCCCGTCAATTCCTTTGAGTTTCGGTCTTGCGACCGTACTCCCCAGGCGGAGTGTTTCACGCGTTAGCTGGGCCCCTGATCCACGTAGACCAAGGGCAAACACTCATCGTTTACGGCATGGACTACCAGGGTATCTAAACACCTTCTTATGCTTGTGATGAGCGGATAATTTATACGCTTTTTGGCATTGTTTTTTAGTATATTTTTAGTATGATTTAGTTAGTTTTTAGTATATTTTTTATTAGTTTTTAGCTAAAATTCACTTTTCTGGATTTTACTATGAGTTTGTGTGTTTTTCTGTGATTTCAGGGATTTTCTGGCTGAAATTGAGGGAACTGAGCAAAAATCTGATTCAGAGACTGAAAAGGACTGCAGATGCTGTTGGATTCTGACCTCCCTGCACTCGAAGTGGATTTTCTAGAGCTACAGAAGCCAAATTGGCGCGCTCTCAACGGCATTGGAAAGTAGACATCCTGGGCTTTCCAGCAATATATGATAGTCTATACTTTGCCTAAGATTTGATGGCCCAAACCGGCGTGGCAATACAGCCTCAGAAATTCCAGCGTTTAACGCTGGAACTGGCATAAAACTTGGAGTTAAACGCCCAAACTAGCATGAAAGCTGGCGTTTAACTCCAGAAAAGGTCTCTACACGAAAATGCTTCATTGCTCAGCCCAAGCACACACCAAGTGGACCCAGAAGTGGATTTTTACGTCATTTACTCATTTCTGTATACCCTAGGTTACTAGTTTACTATTAATAGGATCTTTTGACATTGTATCTGGACCTCATGACACTTTACACGTTTCTTTGTGTACTTTCCACGGTATGAGTCTCTAAACCCCATGGTTGGGGGTGAGGAGCTCTGCTGTGTCTTGATGGATTAATGCAATTACTACTGTTTCTCATTCAATCATGCTTGCTTCCATTCTAAGATACTACTTGTTCTTAATTCGGATGAATGTGATGATCCGTGACAATCATCATCATTCGCAACCAAGAACGTGTGCCTGACAACCACCTCCGTTCTATCTTAGATTAAGTAGATATCTCTTGGATTCTTTAACCAGAATCTTCGTGGTATAAGCTAGAACTGATGGCGGCATTCAAGAGAATCCGGAAGGTCTAAACCTTGTCTGTGGTATTCTGAGTAGGATTCAATGATTGAATGACTGTGACGAGCTTCAAACTCCTGAAGGCGGGGCGTTAGTGACAGACGCAAAAGAATCACTGGATTCTATTCCGGCCTAATTGAGAACCGACAGATGGATAGCCGTGCCGTGACAGGGTGCGTTGAACATTTCCACTGAGAGGATGGGAGGTAGCCACTGACAACGGTGAAACCCTTGCATACAGCTTGCCATGGAAGGAGCCTTGCGTGCTTGAAGAAGAAGGCAGTAGGAAAGCAGAGATTCAGAAGATGGAGCATCTCCAAAACCTCAACCTATTCTCCATTACTGCAAAACAAGTACTTATTTCATGCTCTTTTATTTTTCACAATCAATCCTGATAATTTCTAATATCCTGATTAAGATTTACAAGATAACCATAGCTTGCTTCAAGCCGACAATCTCCGTGGGATCGACCCTTACTCACGTAAGGTATTACTTGGACGACCCAGTGCACTTGCTGGTTAGTTGTGCGGGATTGCAAAAGTGTGATTGCAATTTCGTGCACCAAGTTTTTGGCGCCGTTGCCGGGGATTGTTCGAGTTTGGACAACTGACGGCTTATCTTGTTGCTTAGATTAGGACTGTTTTATTTTTGTTGGTTTAGAGTCTTTTAGTTGAGTCTAGTTTCATATTTTAAGTTTGGTGTCAATTGCATGCTTTATTTTTCTTTTAAATTTTCGATTTTGCATGTCCTTAGTCCCTTTTTGATCCATAAAAATTCTAAGTTTGGTGTCCTTTTTGTGTTTTTCCCTTAAAAATTTTCGAAAATTTGTGTTTGATTTTCTAAAAAGTTTAAGTTTAGTGTCATTTTGTTGTTTTTCTCTTTCCTCATTTCAAAAATCAAATCTTTTTCATAAAAATTTTTCAATCATATCTTTTTAATTGCTATTTTTCAAAATCTCTTTAATTGACTAATTGATTCAGTTCTCAATTTGCTTTGATCTTATTTTCTTTTTGATTTTCAAATTTTTATCTTAATTTCCTTTTGTTTTATTTTATTTTTTCGTTTAATTCAAAAAAAAAAAACAAAATATTTTATCCATTTGCAATCCATATCATTTCCCTTTATCCATTATGGACTTGAGTGGGATTGATCAGTCAAAAAGGACTTTGGGATCATATGCTAACCCCATTACAGCTGCATATGGGAGTAGCATCTATACACCTCCCATTAAGGCAAGCAGCTTTGAGCTAAATCCTCAACTCATTATCATAGTGCAGCAAAATTGCCAGTATTCCGGTCTTCCACAGGAAGAGCCTACTGAGTTTCTGGCACAATTCTTACAAATTGCTGACACAGTACATGATAAAGAGGTAGATCAGGATGTCTACAGACTATTACTATTTCCATTTGCTGTGAAGGATCAAGCTAAAAGGTGGTTAAATAACCAACCTACAGCAAGCATAAAGACATGGAAACAGTTATCAGACAAATTCCTGAATCACTTTTACCCTCCAAAGAGGATGACACAGCTAAGGCTGGACATCCAAGGCTTTAAACAAGAGGATAATGAATCCCTTTATAATGCCTGGGAGAGGTATAGAGGTATGCTAAGAAAATGCCCCTCTGAAATATTTTCAGAGTGGGTACAGTTAGACATCTTCTACTATGGGCTTACAGAAAAAGCTCAGATGTCTTTAGACCACTCAGCTGGTGGATCTATACACATGAGGAAGACAATTGAAGAAGCTCAAGAGCTTATAGACACTATTGCTAGAAACCAATATTTGTACTCTAGCAATGAGTTCTCTCCAAAAGAGGAATTCAGGGCACTAGCCACTGATCCTAATCCTCAAGAACAGATGATTGAGCTTAATCAACAATTGCTCCTGATGACAGAACAGTTAGCAGAATTTAAAGAGATGCTCCATGAAACTAAAGTTGCTAACAAGAATATGGAACTGCAGTTGAATCAAGCTAAACAACAAATATCTAAACAGATAACAGAGGAATGCCAAGCAGTTCAACTGAGGAGTGGGAAGACACTGAATAACACTGCTCAAAAGAGCAAAAAGCCAAATAAGGAACAATTGACAGAGGATAACCAAACCACTGTTCAAAATCCCTCTGAGGACAGTAAGAGCCCAGAGAGGAATGCTATTGGCGTTCAAACGCCAGAAAGGGGGGGGGAAAGCTGGCGTTAAACGCCCATTCCCTGCCCAGTTCTGGCGTTCAAACGCCAGAAAAGGGGGAAAAGTTGGTGTTAAACGCCCATTTTCCACCCAATCCTGGTGTTCAGACGCCAAGGAAAGATCAGACACCTGAGAGTGCTGACAGTAATCCCTCTAACAAGGCTTCTTCAACCACTTCTGTAAGGAATAAACCTGCAGCATCTAAGGTTGAAGACTATAAAGCCAAGATGCCTTATCCTCAAAAACTCCGCCAAGCGGAACAGGATAAGCAATTTGCCCGCTTTGCAGACTATCTAAGGACTCTTGAAATAAAGATTCCGTTTGCAGAGGCACTTGAGCAAATACCTTCTTATGCTAAGTTCATGAAAGAAATCTTAAGTCATAAGAAGGATTGGAGAGAAACTGAAAAAGTGTTTCTCACTGAAGAATGCAGTGCAGTCATTCTGAAAAGCTTACCAGAAAAGCTTCAAGATCCAGGAAGCTTTATGATACCATGCACATTAGAAGGTGCCTGCACCAAGACAGCCCTGTGTGATCTTGGAGCAAGCATCAATCTAATACCTGCATCCACTATCAGAAAGCTTGGGTTGACTGGAGAAGTCAAACCAACCCGGATATGCCTCCAGCTTGCTGATGGCTCCATTAAATATCCATCAGGCATAATAGAGGATATGATTGTCAAGGTTGGGCCATTCGCCTTTCCAACTGACTTTGTGGTGCTGGAAATGGAGGAGCACAAAAGTGCAACTCTCATTCTAGGAAGACCTTTCCTAGCAACTGGATGAACTCTCATTGATGTACAGAGAGGGGAAGTAACCCTGAGAGTCAATGAGGATGAGTTCAAGTTGAATGCTGTAAAAGCTATGCAGCATCCAGACACACCAAATGACTGCATGGGCGCTGACATTATTGACTCTCTGGTAGAAGAGATCAATATGACTGAAAGCCTAGAATCAGAGCTTGAGGACATCTTCAAAGATGCTCAACCTGATCAAGAAGAATCAGTGGAAACAAAGGAATTTTCGAAAATTCCTCAGGAGGGGGATAAGCCTCCCAAACCTGAACTCAAACCACTACCACCATCCCTGAAGTATGCGTTTCTGGGAGAGGGTGACACTTTTCCAGTGATTATAAGCTCTGCTTTAAATCCACAGGAAGAGGAAGCACTGATTCAAGTGCTAAGGACACACAAGACAGCTCTTGGGTGGTCCATAAGTGATCTCAAGGGCATTAGCCCAGCTAGATGCATGCACAAG
Organism: Arachis hypogaea; assembly: GCF_003086295.3. Classification (NCBI taxonomy): domain Eukaryota; kingdom Viridiplantae; phylum Streptophyta; class Magnoliopsida; order Fabales; family Fabaceae; genus Arachis; species Arachis hypogaea. The sequence continues at coordinate 54,301,357 of NC_092037.1, forward strand.
ATCCTGTTGGAGGATAATGCCAAACCAGTGGTCCAACCACAAAGGAGGCTAAATCCAGCCATGAAGGAGGTGGTGCAGAAAGAGGTCACTAAATTACTAGAGGCTGGGATTATTTATCCTATTTCTGATAGCCCCTGGGTGAGCCCTGTCCAAGTTGTCCCCAAAAAGGGAGGCATGACAGTGGTTCATAATGAAAAAAATGAACTGGTTCCTACAAGAACAGTCACAGGGTGGCGTATGTGTATTGACTACAGAAGACTCAATACAGCTACCAGAAAGGATCATTTTCCTTTACCATTCATAGACCAAATGCTAGAAAGACTAGCTGGTCATGATTATTACTGCTTTTTGGATGGCTATTCAGGCTACAACCAAATTGCAGTAGACCCTCAGGACCAAGAGAAAACAGTATTTACTTGCCCTTCTGGCGTGTTTGCCTACAGAAGGATGCCTTTTGGTCTGTGCAATGCACCTGCAACCTTTCAGAGGTGCATGCTCTCTATCTTCTCAGATATGGTAGAGAAATTTCTGGAAGTCTTCATGGATGACTTCTCAGTATATGGAGACTCATTCAGCTCCTGTCTTAATCACCTAACACTTGTCCTGAAAAGGTGCCAAGAGACTAACCTGGTTTTAAACTGGGAGAAATGTCACTTTATGGTGACTGAAGGAATTGTCCTTGGGCACAAAATTTCAAGCAGGGGAATAGAGGTGGATAAGGCAAAGGTAGAGGTAATTGAAAAATTACCACCACCTGCCAATGTTAAGGCAATCAGAAGCTTTCTGCGGCATGCAGGATTCTACAGAAGGTTCATAAAGGATTTTTCAAAAATTGCAAAACCTTTGAGTAACCTGCTAGCTGCTGACACACCATTTGTGTTTGACACACAGTGTCTGCAGGCATTTGAGACCCTGAAAGCTAAGCTGGTCACAACACCAGTCATCTCTGCACCAGATTGGACATTGCCATTTGAACTAATGTGTGATGCCAGTGACCATGCCATTGGTGCAGTGTTGGGACAGAGGCATAACAAGCTTCTGCACGTCATTTATTATGCCAGCCATGTTCTAAATGACGCACAGAAGAATTACACAACCACAGAAAAAGAGTTGCTTGCAGTGGTCTATGCCATTGACAAGTTTAGATCCTATCTAGTAGAATCCAAAGTGGTTGTGTACACTGACCATGCTGCTCTTAAATACTTACTCACAAAGCAGGATTCAAAACCCAGACTTATAAGATGGGTGTTGCTTCTGCAAGAGTTTGATATAGAAATAAGAGACAGAAAAGGGACAGAGAACCAAGTAGCTGATCATCTGTCCTGAATAGAACCAGTAGCTGGGGCGTCCCTCCCTTCTACTGAGATTTCTGAGACCTTCCCAGATGAGCAACTCTTTGCCATTCAGGAAGCTCCATGGTTTGCAGATATTGCAAACTATAAAGCTGTGAGGTTCATACCCCAGGAGTACAGCAGAGTGCAAAGAAAAAAATTAATTTCAGATGCCAAGTACTACCTCTGGGATGAACCATATCTCTTTAAGAGATGTGCAGACGGAATGATCCGCAGATGTGTACCCAGAGAAGAAGCACAAAGGATCCTATGGCACTGCCATGGATCACAGTATGGAGGACATTTTGGAAGTGAGCGAACAGCCACTAAAGTCCTCCAATGTGGCTTCTACTGGCCTACTCTCTATAAAGATTCCCGAGAGTTTGTGCGTAACTGTGACAGTTGCCAAAGAGCTGGTAACTTACCTCACGGATATGCCATGCCTCAACAACGGATATTAGAGATAGAATTGTTTGATGTATGGGGAATTGACTTCATGGGGCCATTCCCACCATCATACTCAAACACTTACATTCTGGTGGCAGTGGACTATGTATCTAAGTGGGTAGAAGCAATTGCTACACCCACTAATGATACCAAGACCGTGCTAAAATTCCTCCAGAAACACATCTTCAGCAGGTTTGGTGTTCCCAGAGTACTAATCAGTGACGGGGGCACTCATTTCTGCAATAGACAGCTATACTCTGCTATGGTTAGATATGGAATTAGCCACAAAGTGGCAACTCCGTATCATCCACAGACAAATGGGCAAGATGAGGTCTCTAACAGAGAACTAAAAAGAATCCTGGAATGGACTGTGATGGCCCGAAGAAAGGATTGGGCAAAGAGCTTGGATGATGCTCTGTGGGCATACAGAACAGCATTCAAGACTCCTATAGGAACCTCTCCATACCAACTGGTGTATGGGAAGGCCTGTCATCTGCCTGTGGAACTGGAACATAAAGCCTACTGGGCAACCAGATTCCTAAACATGGATGCCCAGTTAGCTGGTGAAAAAAGATTACTCCAGCTAAATGAGCTAGAGGAGTTCAGACTCAATGCCTTTGAAAATGCAAAAATTTATAAGGAAAAGGCAAAGAAATGGCATGACAAGAAGTTGTCAACCAGAGTCTTTGAGCCAGGACAAAAAGTTCTGCTCTTCAACTCTAGGCTCAGACTGTTTCCAGGAAAACTCAAATCTCGGTGGAGGGGTCCGTATGTGATTACAGGAGTGTCACCATATGGATATGTTGAGCTTCAGGATATTGATTCTGACAAAAAGTTCATTGTTAATGGACAGAGAATCAAGCATTATCTTGAAGGCAATTTTGAGCAGGAATGCTCAAAACTGAGACTTGAGTGATTCTCAGTAAAAGTCCAGCTAAAGACAGTAAAGAAGCACTTGCTGGGAGGCAACCCAGTCATTAGGAGGTTATATGATTTGTTCTTACAGAGGCAAGTATCAAAAATGAAGGAATTCACAGAGTTACAGAAGGATTCAGCTCAAAAAGCAGAGAAAAAGAGCTTACTGGCGAAAAAACGCCAGTAAGGGGCATTTTGGGCGTTAAACGCCAGAATGGGTACCATTCTGGGCGTTTAACGCCAGGAATGGTGCCATTTTGGGCGTTAAACGCCAGAATGGGCACCATTCTGGGCGTTTAACGCCAGGTGTGCAGCATCCTGGGCGTTTAGAAAAACGCCCAGTGATAAAGGAATTCTGGCGTTTAACGCCAGCCAGGGCACCTGGCTGGGCGTTAAACGCCCAAAAGGGGCATCAAATGGGCGTTAAACGCCAGAATGGGTGCCATTCTGGGCGTTTAACGCCAGAAAGGTGGGGGGACCACAATTTTGTTTTCAAATCAAATTTTTTCAAACTTTCCTTTTCTTACCCATATTTTTCTACAAAAACACATTTCAATCTCTCATCATTCACTTTCAAATTTTCAAAAATCTAAAATCATTCTTCAAATCTCTCAAATCATTCCCAAATTTTGTTCAAAAACTCACCTTTCTCTCAATTTCTTTCCATATCTTCTCAAATCTCCTTTCAAATTTTTCTTTTTTTTCGAAATCTCCCCTCCCCACCTTATAAATAGATGTTTGGCACCCCTCATTCCACCACACCATTCGAATTCTCTCTTCCTCTCTCTCTCTTCTTTCCTTTCTTTTGCTTGAGGACAAGCAAACCTCTAAGTTTGGTGTGCTTTTCCGTGATCACTAAGCCAAGATTCATCAAGATCATGGCTCCTAAGGGAAAACAAACCAATTTAAGAGGAAAGAAAGAGAATAATCCAAAGAATCTTTGGAATCAAGAGAAGTTCTTAACCAAAGAACATGAAGACCATTATCACAAAATAATGGGTCTGAGGTCAGTGATCCCGGAAGTAAAATTTGATCTGGAAGAAGATGAGTATCCGGGGATCCAAGAGCAAATTCGAAACAGAGGATGGGAAGTTCTAACCAATCCTGAAATAAAGGTTGGAAGGAACATGGTTCAGGAATTCTACTCAAATCTGTGGCTAACAGATAAGCAGAGAATGACTGGAACTGCTTACCATACCTACAGAACCATGGTCAGAGGGAAAGTTATGTACTTCCATCTGGACAAAATAAGAGAAATCTTCAAATTACCTCAACTGCAAGATGATCCTGAATCCTTTAATAGGAGAATGGTGAGAGCAGATAAAGGGTTGGATCAAGTTCTAGAGGACATATGCCTCCCTGGAACTAAGTGGATAACCAATTCAAAAGGTGTCCCAAACCAACTCAAGAGGGGAGACCTCAAACCAATTGCAAGAGGTTGGCTAGACTTTATTGGGCGTTCCATACTACCCACTAGCAACCGCTCTGAGGTCACTATCAAGAGAGCAGTGATGATTCATTGCATTATGCTTGGAAAAGAAGTGGAGGTTCATCATGTGATTGCTTGTGAGATCTACACAATTGCAAATAAGAATTCCACTGAAGCCAAATTGGCTTACCCAAGCTTGATCTCCTTGCTCTGTAAAGAGGCTGGGGTGAAGATGGGAGTAGATGAATTCATACCCATTGAACATCCAATCACCAAGAAGTCAATGGAAGGACAAATGCAAGACAACTCTATCAAAAGGAGAGCGCAGGAGTTCCTCCCGGAATTCCCTGAAATTGGCTACTGGGCCAGCCTAGAAGCATCTATCAACAAGTTGCAAGAGACTATGGAGCAACCTAAGGAAGAACAGCAGAATCAGAACTGCATGCTCTATAAATTGCTGAAGGAACAAGAGAAGCAGGGGCGTGAACTCCAAGAGTTGAAACGCCAAAAGCTCTCCTCTCAAGCTGAGGGAGCATCCACTTCTCAAAATCAAGGTTGTTGAGTCCTAACTCTGTGAAAACCTCTATCATTAGGAGCCTAGTTTAAATTTTTGTTTTCTATTTTTATTTTCTAGTCTCATCTTATATCTATTTTTGAGTCTTGTTTTTAATTCATAATTAATAAAATTTAAAATTCATGTCTTAAAGCTATGAATGTCCTATGAATCCATCACCTCTCTTAAATGAAAAATGCTTTAATCACAAAAGAACAAGAAGTACAGGATTTCGAATTTATCTCTGAAACTAGCTGAATTAGTTTGATGTGGTGACAATACTTTTTGTTTTCTGAATGAATGCTTGAACAGTGCATATGTCTTTTGAATTTGTTGTTTTAAGAATGTTAAAATTGTTGGCTCTTGAAAGAATGAAAGAAAAAGAGAACTGTTATTGAGGATCTGAAAAAAATCATCAAATTGATTCTTGAAGCAAGAAAAAGCAAAAAAAAAGAAAAAAGAAAAAAAAATAAAAATTTCCGAAAAAAAAAGAAAAAAAAGAGAGAGAAAGAAAAAAAAAAGAAATGAAGTTGTGATCCAAGGCAAAAAGAGTGTGCTTAATAACCCTGGACACCTCTAATTGGGGACTCTAGCAAAGCTGGGTCACAATCTGAAAAGGTTCACCCAATTATGTGTCTGTGGCATGTATGTATCCGGTGGTAATACTGGAAGACAGAGTGCTTTGGGCCACAGCCAAGACTCATACACTAGCTATGTTCAAGAATCATTATACTTAACTAGGAGAATCAATAACATTATCTGAGTTCTGAGTTCTTATAGATGCCAATCATTCTGAACTTCAAAGGATAGAGTGAGATGCCAAAACTGTTCGGAGGCAAAAAGCTACTAGTCCCGCTCATCTAATTGGAGCTAAGTTTCCTTGATATTTTGGAGTCTATAGTATATTCTCTTCTTTTTATCCTATTTTGATTTTCAGTTGCTTGGGGACAAGCAACAATTTAAGTTTGGTGTTGTGATGAGCGGATAATTTATACGCTTTTTGGCATTGTTTTTTAGTATATTTTTAGTATGATTTAGTTAGTTTTTAGTATATTTTTTATTAGTTTTTAGCTAAAATTCACTTTTCTGGACTTTACTATGAGTTTGTGTGTTTTTCTATGATTTCAGGGATTTTCTGGCTGAAATTGAGGGACCTGAGCAAAAATCTGATTCAGAGACTGAAAAGGACTGCAGATGCTGTTGGATTCTGACCTCCCTGCACTCGAAGTGGATTTTCTGGAGCTACAGAAGCCCAATTGGCGCGCTCTCAACGGCATTGGAAAGTAGACATCTTGGGCTTTCCAGCAATATTTGATAGTCCATACTTTGCCCAAGATTTGATGGCCCAAACCGGCGTGGCAAAACAGCCTCAGAAATTCCAGCGTTTAACGCTGGAACTGGCATAAAACTTGGAGTTAAACGCCCAAACTGGCATGAAAGCTGGCGTTTAACTCCAGAAAAGGTCTCTACACGAAAATGCTTCATTGCTCAGCCCAAGCACACACCAAGTGGACCCAGAAGTGGATTTTTACGTCATTTACTCATTTCTGTATACCCTAGGTTACTAGTTTACTATTAATAGGATCTTTTGACATTGTATCTGGACCTCATGACACTTTACACGTTTCTTTGTGTACTTTCCACGGTATGAGTCTCTAAACCCCATGGTTGGGGGTGAGGAGCTCTGCTGTGTCTTGATGGATTAATGCAATTACTACTGTTTCTCATTCAATCATGCTTGCTTCCATTCTAAGATACTACTTGTTCTTAATTCGGATGAATGTGATGATCCGTGACAATCATCATCATTCTCAACCATGAACGTGTGCCTGACAACCACCTCCATTCTATCTTATATTAAGTAGATATCTCTTGGATTCTTTAACCGGAATCTTCGTGGTATAAGCTAGAACTGATGGCGGCATTCAAGAGAATCCGGAAGGTCTAAACCTTGTCTGTGGTATTCTGAGTAGGATTCAATGATTGAATGACTGTGACGAGCTTCAAACTCCTGAAGGCGGGGCGTTAGTGACAGACGCAAAAGAATCACTGGATTCTATTCCGGCCTGATTGAGAACCGACAGATGGATAGCCGTGCCGTGACAGGGTGCGTTGAACATTTCCACTGAGAGGATGGGAGGTAGCCACTGACAACGGTGAAACCCTTGCATACAGCTTGCCATGGAAGGAGCCTTGCGTGCTTGAAGAAGAAGGCAGTAGGAAAGCAGAGATTCAGAAGATAGAGCATCTCCAAAACCTCAACCTATTCTCCATTACTGCAAAACAAGTACTTATTTCATGCTCTTTTATTTTTCACAATCAATCCTGATAATTTCTAATATCCTGACTAAGATTTACAAGATAACCATAGCTTGCTTCAAGCCGACAATCTCCGTGGGATCGACCCTTACTCACGTAAGGTATTACTTGGACGACCTAGTGCACTTGCTGGTTAGTTGTGCGGGATTGCAAAAGTGTGATTGCAATTTCGTGCACCAGCTTGCAATCAAAATGTCGCTGTCTCTTGTGCCTTGATTGTTATTTTTCATTTTTGCTTGCTTGCAACACATATAATGCTAACATTTCATTGTGTAAGACATTCATGATCCATCTTAGCCCCATAGCCATTATTCTAATTGTTGCTTGAGGATGAGCAAGCATTCTGAGTTTGGCAAGGGAAAAAGGAAGAATAGAGGAAAAAGGACAATAATAATGAAGATGAACTACAAGGTTGTAGAGTTCCTTTTCTTCTAATTTGTTTCCAGCACTTAAATTGCATGATTGTCTTATTATCTTCTCTGTTTACATGTGTGTATGAATAAAGCATAGCTTGAATCTTGATTTGTAACATGTTGCTGTGGCATTATAACTACCAACTTGAATCCTGTGAGTTCAAAAGCAGTAAATCATCATGACATAAACAAACAAGGCAATAAAGAAGAACTTAGCATGAGCATACAAGTATTGGAAAGCTAGTATGATTGATTGTTGCTCAATTGCATTGGATTTTATTTAATTGAAGTTTTTCATCTAGTACATTTTGTGAAATCTTTTGAAATCATGAAAACCTTGAAGAAGCAAATACAATTAAAGCAAGAAAAGAAAAAGGGAAAGAATGAGAAAGCTGAAGGCTCTGAGTACCAATGGCAATTTATTTGCTAAGTGCTTGTGGTGTTTATGTATCAAGCCAAATGCTTGAAAACAAAACACTTAGAAGTCAAGGCTAGGCTCAAGTGCAAAAGCACTCCCTCAAAGCTCAAGGTTCTGAGCATCAATGATTAGAGAGTCAAGAAAAGAAAAGAAAAAAATGAGCTTAATGAAGTCCTCTAATTAAATGCTTGTGGTGCTTATGTATCAAGTGGTAATACTTGAAAACAAAGCATTTAGAAGTCGTAGCTTTGTTATTAACTTATGGGGCAAAGCACCCAAAAGGAGAAGCTAAAAAAAATCAAAAGCTTATTTCAAGGAAGAATTATAAGAAAAAGATTTCATAAATTGAGCTAGATGGAAGCATCAATCATTTACATTTCTTTTGTGATTGAAGCATGCATAGAAAACTAGCTTGCCATGAACATTAACTTGCTACTCTTCTTACCTTGGATTGTCAATTTCTATTGCATGATTCTTTTCTTGCTTGGGGACAAGCAAGGTTTAAGTTTGGTGTTGTGATGACATGTCATCATATACCTATTTTTCTATGCTTTTTCATACAAGAAATTGATGATTAGTGCTTAAATATTGCATTCTTTTATACTTAATTGAAAGATTTCCTTGATCTTTTAATTTTATAAATCTTGAAGGAAATAAGAAGAAAAAGAAGCAAAGAAGCACAAAAAAAGGAGAAAAAAAAGAGCTTTGGGACACACTTTGAAGATGGAGTACACTTTGGAGCCTTAGGCCACGCTTTTAAAAGCGTGGCCCATGACCAAATCAAGGAAGGAAGCAACCAACACGCACACTGCCCTGCCCTTGCCAAGGGCAGGGCAGAATCATGATGAAGCAAAGTGAGGATGAAGCAAATTTTCGCTAAGTTAAAATCTGGGCGCTCACAGCATGACCATGCCTACTTCAAAGGGCTATAACTTGAGCTACAGACGTTCGATTGATGTGCTTCTAGTTTCGTTGGAAAGCTGACATTCATAGCTTTCCAACGATATATAAAAATCCATATTTGGCGTACAATTGAGGCAGGAACGGAAAGCATCTTTATGGGCCAAAAACAAGCGAAAATAAACCAAAATGCTTCCACCAAGGCTCGAAGAGGGAGACACAAGGAAACCAAGGAAGTCTGCCCTCAAGGAGAGCAGAATGCCCTCTTGGAGGGCAATGTCATGTTCTATTCAGGAAAATTCAAGGAAAAATTGCAACAACTTCCGCCACCAAGTTTCGAACACAAGACCTTCAAGGAAGTAAAGGCTTAGGCTTGGCGCACACAAGCGCATCATGGCACGGTCAAGGAACGTGGTGCGCGCACAAGACACACCAAGGCAACATTGCCCTGCCCTCCACAAGGGCAGGGCAGCATCTTCACACACCAAGCTCGCACGCACAAGCACCAGCACGCACACTTTCCTGCCCTGCCCTCCACAAGGGCAGGGCAGCCTCCTGGGAGCAAATAATCATGGGCCAAAAATTCAATTTCATATAAATTCAATTCCTCACCAAATTGAATCAAGACCATCCAAGACCCATTCTCCCTCAAATCCAAAGCAAGCAAAAGCCCACTCAACATGACGCAAAGGCACACAGAGAAGCTAGATTAGGAATTTCATTTTTTGTGAATTTGTTTTTAATTTCAATTTCATTTTATTTTCATTTTTTATTTTGTAAAGCCTATATAAAGGCATCAATTAGAGCTCGGAGGGGGATGCTAGCACACTAGGGAGTATTAGGATTTGAGAGCTCTCTCTCTTAGTTTTGATTGCTGTTTTGGAATTTTGGATTGGGAAGGAAGGAATTATGTTTCATTCCTGATTTGAGATTCATCTTGTTCTCTTACTGCATAACTCAATTTTCATTTGCTGTTTTAAATCTTCTTCTTCTGCAATCTGTTCTTTTAATTTTCTGCAACTTCTCTCTTGTTGGATCAAGGAAGGACTTGAGATCTAGACTTGTTTTCTAGTCTCTTCCACTCCTGAGATCTTCAACATCCTTTTAATTGCTGCAAATTAAGCATTGCTTTTCTGTTTTTAAATTCTTTAAGGCATTTTACTCTTTTGCTTAAGATCTACTGCAATTCAATTCAGCTTTAGTTCTTCTATTTATTGCAATTTACTTTCTCTTGTTTAATTTCTGAAATTCCAGCACCCACTCGCCTTTATATTTGATGCAATTTATATTTCTTGTCATTTAAGATTCTTGCAATTTGCATTTCTTGCTCTTTAAGTTACTTGCCAATTTACATTCTGCAACTTTAAATTCATTGTCATTTACTTTCTGTTAGCTACAATTTCACACAATTCACTCAATGTTAGCTTGACTAAACTAATCACCCACTAAAATTGCTTGATCCATCAATCCCTGTGGGATCGACCTCACTCTAAGTGAGTTATTACTACTTGATGCGACCCGGTACACTTGCCGGTTGGATTTGTGTGTTGGAAATTCGTTTTTCCACAAAAACACCATCACATTACAGACGTATGATCATTATACTTCAACCGGGTTTTTCTATTCCACCTCTTAGAAAGAAATGAACTTAAATCAAAATACTTAATAGCATGGCGATACATTTATACAAAACTTCTACCCCGAGCACACGCAATGGAGCCGTAGACAGTCAAGTCAAATCTAATCCACGAAATAATTTGATCTATGGACAAGATCATTGTGGTAAAGGCCATAATGCCAGAGGAATCATTACCGCAGGGCATAGAAGGGGAGGTCATAAGCGTCTATACTGTAAAATCAATTTTCACCGGAATGAAAAAAACATATATGGTAGAATCGTAACCATAGAATATGACCCTAATCGAAATGCATACATCTGTCTCAGACACTATGGGGATGGTGAGAAAATATATATTTTACACCCCAGAGGGGCTATAATTGGAAATACCACTGTTTCTGGTATAGAAGTTCCTATTAAAATGGGAAATGCCCTACCTTTGAGTGCGGTTTGAACTATTGATTTACGTAATTGGAAGTAACCAATTAGATTTACGGCGAAAACTAGAAATCAATCACTGATCCAATTTGAGTACCTCCACAGGATAGACCTCAACAGAAAACTGAAGAGTAACGGCAGCAAGTGATTGAGTTCAGTAGTTCCTCATATAAAATTATTGACTCTAGAGATATAGTAATATGGAGAAGACAAAATTGTTTCAAGCACCGACAGAACCAGAGGCGCCCCTTGTTTCAAAGAGGGGGCGGGTTATTCACATTTCATTTGATGGTCAAAGGCGAATTGAAAACTAAGCAGTGGTAATTCTAAGGATTGGATTCCCCGAGAAAAAAATAGAGATGTCTCCTATGTTACCCAAACTATGCATAAGTAGCGTCGTAATTTCATAGAGTCATTCGGTCTGAATGCTACATGAAGAACATAAGCCAGATGAAGGAACAGGAAGACCTAGGATGTAGACGATCATAACATGAGTGATTCGGCGGATTTGGATTCCTATATATCCA
>NC_092037.1:54317664-54349086 GCF_003086295.3 Arachis hypogaea
AGGATTGGAAATCCTGTATTTTACATATCCATACGATTGAGTCCTTGGATTTCCGAAATAGTGTAAAGTGCTTCGAATCATTGCTATTTGACTCGGACCTATTCTAAAATTATTTCAATATTGGACCTTGGACATATCATAGTTCCGAATCAAATCTCTTTAGAAAGAAGATCTTTTGTCTCATGGTAGCCTGCTCCAGTTCCCTTACGAAACTTTCGTTATTGTGTTAGCCATACACTTCACATGTTTCTAGCGATTCACATGGCATTATCAAATGATACAAGTCTTGGATAAGAATCTACAACGCACTAAAATGACCTTGTTGACGATCCTTTACTCCGACAACATCTAGAGTTCCTCGAACAATGTGATATCTCAACCGGGTAAATCCTTAACCCTTCCCCCTCTTACTAAGACTACAGAATGTTCTTGTAAATTATGGCCAATATCGGGTATATAAGTAGTGATTTCAAATCCAGAGGTTAAGCGTACTCTGGCAACTTTACGTAAGGCAGAGTTTGGTTTTTTGGGGGTGATAGTGGAAAAGTTGACAGATAAGTCACTGATGATTGGATTTTTGACGGTTTAGAATTTCACAAATGAAATCTCGTCGAAGTATAGTCTCTAAACCAACAATAATCATCTCATACAAAAATTTGTTTGTCACAAGTACAAACCCCTAAAATCTATAAACCGAAGTATTTAAACCTCGGGTCGTTCTCCCTAGGATTTACAATAAAGTGTCTTGTTATTGGTTGTGAGTTATTTTGGGGTTTTTGAGATTATAGACAAGAATTATAAATGGCAAGGGAAATAACCTAACAACTAATAAAGCTCTTGGCAAGATATGAGAACTAGAAGTCCTATCCTAGTTATCCTCCTCAATTGTGATAACAAATTATCCATTACTCCCACTTAGTTAACCTCTAACCATAGAGGAAAGTCAAGTGGATGAATCAATTTGATTCCTCAAGTCCTAATCAACTCCTAAAGGAAAGACTAGCTTTAGAGGTATTCAAATCAATTAGCAACTTCTAATTATCAATCAACAAAAGGATTAGATAACTCAAGAGTCACTAATTACTCAACCAAAGCCAAGAGGAACAAAAGCTACACTAAAATCCTACCAAGCATTTCATCAAACACTTGGAAGGCACAAAAGAAAAGCAAAGCAAATTGACAACAAGAAGAGAATCTAACAACAATTATTGAAAGAAATTAACAACAACAATCAAAAGAAACACAATTATTATGAATTACCTTGAATTGAATTGAAAGAAAGTAGAAGGAACAATACTAGATCTACAACAAAATATAAGAACAACATAAAAGAGATTACACCAAAAGAATAGGAGAAGGATGAATGTAACTACAAGGAATTGAGAAGATAGAAGTAGAAGAAGATGAATCTAAATCTAGATCTAAGAACTAAACCTAATCCTAATCCTAATTCTAGAGAGAAGTGAGAGCTTCTCTCTCTAGAAACTAGTTCTAATCACTTCTAAAACTAAACTATGACTAATGGTAACTAACATGTGTTTCCCTCTTCACTCCTTGGGTTAAATAGCATCAGAAATGAGTTGGATTGGGCCCACAAGGCTTCTAAAATCGCTAGCCACGTTTTGCTTCAAGTGGACTAGGTGGCAGCAACGGCACGTGCGCGTACTATGCGCGTGCGCGCCACCATACTTGTAGCAACTATGGCAAATCTTATATCGTTTCGAAGCCCCGGATGTTAGCTTTCTAAACCAACTGAAACCGCATCATTTGGACCTCTGTAGCTCAAGTTATGGTCGTTTAAGTGCGAAGAGGTCGGCTTGACAGCTTTCCGGTTCTTTCATTTCTTCATGAGTTCTCCAACTTTTCATGCTTCTTTCTTCATTCCCTTGATCCAATCTTTGCCTCCTAAACCTTAAATCACTTAACAAACATATCAAGGCATCTAATGGAATCAAGGTGAATTAAATTTATTCATTTTAAGACCTAAAAAGCATGTTTTCACTCTTAAGCACAATTAAAGGAGAAGTTATAAAACCATGCTATTTCATTGAATAAATGTGGGTAAAAGGTTATAAAATCCCCAAAAATCAATACAAGATAAACCGTTAAAATGGGGTTTGTCAGTCACCCTTACTGCCACTCTACAGAATCGTACATGAGATTTTCACCTCATACGGCTCCTCGTTCAATTCTTTCCAAGTCATTGGATCCTTTTCTTCATTCGAGAATTCCCCCTTCTTTCTTCCACTTCGTCCCAAAGAGTAACTAGGATCAATTCGGTCACGTTTTTATGTTCCAATTGATTCCTTTTTTGATTATTCTCAAAGGAGTAGATTTTTCTTTTTACCAAACATATGTGGGTCCAATCACGATCTTTTAATAAGAACAAAAAATCTTTCTCGATCAATGCTTTTGCCCCCATCCCATTCTTCGAGAATCAGAAAGATCCTTTTCAATCAAGTTTGAATTTGTTCGTTTGGAATCGGGACTCTTCTACTGCATTTTACTTATTTTTTTATTTTTTTCTTCCATTCCATCATTCCTTAAGTCCCACAGGTTTGATCCTGTAGAATCTGACCCATTTTCTCATTGAGCGAAAGGTACGAAATAAATCAGATTGATTTTTCGATCAAAGTACTGTGTGAAATCTTCGGTTTTTTCTTTCCTCTTTCTCTATCCCTATCTCGTAGGTATAGTGTTTGAATCAATAGAGAACCTTTTCTTCTGTATCTGTATGAATCGATATTATTACATTCCAATTCCTTCCCGATACCTCCCAAGGAAAAACCCGAATTGGATCTCAAATTGACGTGTTAGTGTGAGCTTATCCACGCGATTATGCACCCTTCGAATAGGAATCCATTTTTCTGAAAGATCCCGGCTTTCGTGCGTTGGTGAGTTTTCGAGACCCTTTCGATGACCTACGTTGTGTTGAAGGGATATCTACACGATCCGATCGATTGTGTAAAGCGCGTGGTAGCAACGGAACCGGGGAGAATATACAAAAAAGACGGTTCTATTTCTATTCTATTAGTATTCTATTAGTATTAGTTTAGTATTCTATTAGTTTCGTATTAGTTTAGTATCAAAATGAGTAGTATCAATAAGAAGACGTGTTATGCTTTTGACATTTTGGTTAATTCTATGGAAATATGCCCTCTTGTTAAAAAAAAATATTTCTGGTCATTATTTATTAATGTTAATAAATCTATTAAATAAAATCTTTTTTTACTTTTTGTTTTCTTTCTTTACCCCACAAAGATATTGAATATAATGAATTTTTTTTGCCATTGAGATTTTGAAAATGAACATTAAAATATCCTTCAAAAACAAGTAAATAGATGCGAAACATATAAAATGCGGTTAATCCAGCTGTAAAATAAGCTAATATTGCAAAAATTGGAGAATACAACCAATTATCATTAAGAATCAGATCTTTGGACCAAAAACAAGCAAAGGGTGGAATACCACAAAGAGAGAGCGTACCTATTAAAAAAGCTATTTTTGTAATTGACGTATGTTTTGTTAACCCGCCCATAAGAACCATATTTTGACTTTTTCTGGAGAATATCCAACAATAATTTTCATTGAATGAATAATTAATCTAGATCCTAAGAACAACAATGCTTTTGAATAAGCATGAGTAATTAAATGAAATAGAGCAGCTCGAAAAGATCCCATACCTAGAGCTAATATCATATAACCCAATTGAGACATTGTAGAATAGGCCAAATTTCTCTTAATATCTTTTTGAGCAATAGATAAAGTAGCTCCCAAAAATAATATTATTATACCAATGAAAGCTATTCCATTCATTATGGTAGGTATAGCTATGAAAAGAGGAAGACGTCTAGCTACAAGAAAGATTCCCGCCACTACCATAGTAGCAGCATGTATAAGAGCAAAAATTGGAGTAGGCCCATCCATAGCATCCGACAACCATACATGAAGAGGAAATTGGACAGATTTAGCTACGGAACCGCAAAATAACAATAGGACACACAAAGTAACAAAAAAAATATTAAGATAATTATTAAAAATCAAGTTATTGAATATTTGAAACAAGTCCCGAAATTCCAAACTACCCGTTATCTAATAAAGACCTAAAATAACTAATAATAAAACAAAGTCCCCCTACAAGATTAGTTACAAATACCTTTTAACAAACATTTGCTGCAATAGGACGTATAAACCAAAAACCTATTAATAGATAAGAACACACATTCTGTTTAAATTTGTTCAAATCTAGAGGAAGGTTTTTATACACTTGAAATATTATTATACACATATATTATCTACTTTTGTTGTATAAAATGTAATTGCATGTTTAGATGAATGGTATGATGTTAAAAATTTTTAATTTCTAAACATAAATAATTCATGACTCTGTAGAGACCCAATATAAAAAATGGGGTCTAATAAAATATAAATAAAATAAGAATAAACGGTTTAGTAATAATATCAACATCTACATGTTAACTAAATTCCATAAAAAAAAGTACAAACACTTGTTGTTCATCGGGTCAAATACTTTGTGAAGGCCACCAACACATAATAATAAGAATTTGGATCTTCTAAATTTTGAAATTTATTTTAGAGAGTAAAGTATGATCTATCACCATTTATTTCATAGGTGGAACCAAGAGAAAACATGAGAGAGAAAACATTCAATGGTGAGAGATTTAACTTTATCTTCTAAAATGAAAATCTAAAATTTAGAGGATATAAATCCTAATAATAATAATTATGATTTTATTATATAATATAATTATTTAATTAATTATGATTTTATATAATTATTTATTTTAAAATAACTTGCCACGTGGAAGTTCTTATTGGACCCTCAGTCCTTGGGAACTCTGTCTTCTTGAAATGCATGTGGGGACTCTCTCTCACTCTGCTCTAACGGACTACAACCGTCAACCACTCACTCTCACTCTCACTCTCACTCTCAATTCTCCAACGGACGCACTCTCTCACTCTTCGGGAACCTCAGCACGAAACGGTAAAACTCTAATTCTCACTCAGCACTCTCTCACTACTCTCTCTCTCTCTCTCTCACTCGCCGCTGTCCAGTCTCTCCGCTTCTCGCTGCATCTTTCCTTCTCTTAGGTTTTTGATTTTTTCTTAATTCTGTTTCTAAATCCTTTTTATTTGTCATAATTTGTTGTTATGATTCTGTTTTAAAAATTTTCAAGTCTTAGCGTTTTATTTTTTTAATTCAGTTTATTTCTCACAATTTGTTGTCATAATTCTATTTTTAATTTATCATTTGTTACTTGCTGATTTTTGTTAGTATTATTTGCTGATGGCTCTGATCTTTTAATTTCATTGTTTTTGTTTTTGTTGAACATATCACTGGGCAAATTCTTTTGTTGCTGGATAAGATCACTGTTCTTTTGTTTTTAATTTGCTGAATTGTTGCCCTGTTCTTTTGTCCTATGAAGATATCAGGATGCAACCGGCAAATAAATTCCTAGGTTTCATCTATGCAAACATTGAAGATATCATGAATGATTCTGGCAATGTCCATCAAAACCTATTAATAGATAAGAACACACATTCTGTTTAAATCTGTTCGAATCTAGAGGAAGGTTTTTATACACTTGAAATATTATTATACACTTATATTATCAACTTTTGTTGTATAAAATGTAATTGCATATTTAGATGAATGGTATGATGTTAAAAATTTTTAATTTCTAAACATAAATAATTCATGACTCTGTAGAGACCCAATATAAAAAATGGGGTCTAATAAAATATAAATAAAATAAGAATAAACAGTTTAGTAATAATATCAACATCTACATGTTAACTAAATTCCATAAAAAAAGGTACAAACACTTGTTGTTCATCGGGTCAAATACTTTGTGAAGGCCACCAACACATAATAATAAGAATTTGGATCTTCTAAAAGTTGAAATTTATTTTAGAGAGTAAAGTATGATCTATCACCATTTATTTCATAGGTGGAACCAAGAGAAAACATGAGAGAGAAAACATTCAATGGTGAGAGATTTAACTTTATCTTCTAAAGTGAAAATCTAAAATTTAGAGGATCTAAATCCTAATAATTATAATTATGATTTTATTATTTAATATAATTATTTAATTAATTATGATTTTATATAATTATTTATTTTAAAATAACTTGCCATGTGGAAGTTCTTATTGGACCCTCAATCCTTGGGAACTCTGTCTTCTTGAAATGCATGTGGGGACTCTCTCTCACTCTGCTCTAACGGGCTACAACCGTCAACCACTCACTCTCACTCTCACTCTCAATTCTCCGACGGACGCACTCTCTCACTCTTCGGGAACCTCAGCACGAAATGGTAAAACTCTAATTCTCACTCAGCACTCTCTCACTACTCTCTCTCTCTCTCTCACTCGCCGCCGTACAGTCTCTCTGCTTCTCGCTGCATCTTTCCTTCTCTTAGGTTTTTGATTTTTTTCTTAATTCTGTTTCTAAATCCTTTTTATTTGTCATAATTTGTTGTTATGATTCTGGTTTAAAAATTTTCAAGTCTTAGCGTTTTATTTTTTTTAATTCAGTTTATTTCTCACAATTTGTTGTCATAATTCTATTTTTAATTTATCATTTGTTACTTGCTGATTTTTGTTAGTATTATTTGCTGATGGCTCTGATCTTTTAATTTCATTGTTTTTGTTTTTGTTGAACATATCACTGGGCAAATTCTTTTGTTGCTGGATAAGATCACTGTTCTTTTGTTTTTAATTTGCTGAATTGTTGCCCTGTTCTTTTGTCCTATGAAGATATCAGGATGCAACCGGCAAATAAATTCCTAGGTTTCATCTATGCAAACATTGAAGATATCATGAATGATTCTGGCAATGTCCATCAAAACCTATTAATAGATAAGAACACACATTCTGTTTAAATCTGTTCGAATCTAGAGGAAGGTTTTTATACACTTGAAATATTATTATACACTTATATTATCAACTTTTGTTGTATAAAATGTAATTGCATATTTAGATGAATGGTGTGATGTTAAAAATTTTTAATTTCTAAACATAAATAATTCATGACTCTGTAGAGACCCAATATAAAAAATGGGGTCTAATAAAATATAAATAAAATAAGAATAAACAGTTTAGTAATAATATCAACATCTACATGTTAACTAAATTCCATAAAAAAAGGTACAAACACTTGTTGTTCATCGGGTCAAATACTTTGTGAAGGCCACCAACACATAATAATAAGAATTTGGATCTTCTAAAAGTTGAAATTTATTTTAGAGAGTAAAGTATGATCTATCACCATTTATTTCATAGGTGGAACCAAGAGAAAACATGAGAGAGAAAACATTCAATGGTGAGAGATTTAACTTTATCTTCTAAAGTGAAAATCTAAAATTTAGAGGATCTAAATCCTAATAATTATAATTATGATTTTATTATTTAATATAATTATTTAATTAATTATGATTTTATATAATTATTTATTTTAAAATAACTTGCCATGTGGAAGTTCTTATTGGACCCTCAATCCTTGGGAACTCTGTCTTCTTGAAATGCATGTGGGGACTCTCTCTCACTCTGCTCTAACGGGCTACAACCGTCAACCACTCACTCTCACTCTCACTCTCAATTCTCCGACGGACGCACTCTCTCACTCTTCGGGAACCTCAGCACGAAATGGTAAAACTCTAATTCTCACTCAGCACTCTCTCACTACTCTCTCTCTCTCTCTCACTCGCCGCCGTACAGTCTCTCTGCTTCTCGCTGCATCTTTCCTTCTCTTAGGTTTTTGATTTTTTTCTTAATTCTGTTTCTAAATCCTTTTTATTTGTCATAATTTGTTGTTATGATTCTGGTTTAAAAATTTTCAAGTCTTAGCGTTTTATTTTTTTAATTCAGTTTATTTCTCACAATTTGTTGTCATAATTCTATTTTTAATTTATCATTTGTTACTTGCTGATTTTTATTTGTATTATTTGCTGATGGCTCTGATCTTTTAATTTCAATGTTTTTGTTTTTGTTGAACATATCACTGGGCAAATTCTTTTGTTGCTGGATAAGATCACTGTTCTTTTGTTTTTAATTTGCTGAATTGTTGCCCTGTTCTTTTGTCCTATGAAGATATCAGGATGCAACCGGCAAATAAATTCCTAGGTTTCATCTATGCGAACATTGAAGATATCATGAATGATTCCGGCAATGTCCATCAAAACCTATTAATAGATAAGAACACACATTCTGTTTAAATCCGTTCAAATCTAGAGGAAGGTTTTTATACACTTGAAATATTATTATACACTTATATTATCTACTTTTGTTGTATAAAATGTAATTGCATGTTTAGATGAATGGTATGATGTTAAAAATTTTTAATTTCTAAACATAAATAATTCATGACTCTGTAGAGACCCAATATAAAAAATGGGGTCTAATAAAATATAAATAAAATAAGAATAAACGGTTTGGCAATAATATCCACATCTACATGCTAACTAAATTCCATAAAAAAAAGTACAAACACTTGTTGTTCATCGGGTCAAATACTTTGTGAAGGCCACCAACACATAATAATAAGAATTTGGATCTTCTAAATTTTGAAATTTATTTTAGAGAGTAAAGTATGATCTATCACCATTTATTTCATAGGTGGAACCAAGAGAAAACATGAGAGAGAAAACATTCAATGGTGAGAGATTTAACTTTATCTTCTAAAGTGAAAATCTAAAATTTAGAGGATCTAAATCCTAATAATAATAATTATGATTTTATTATTTAATATAATTATTTAATTAATTATGATTTTATATAATTATTTATTTTAAAATAACTTGCCATGTGGAAGTTCTTATTGGACCCTCAGTCCTTGGGAACTCTGTCTTCTTGAAATGCATGTGGGGACTCTCTCTCACTCTGCTCCAACGGACTACAACCGTCAACCACTCACTCTCACTCTCACTCTCACTCTCAATTCTCCAACGGACGCACTCTCTCACTCTTCGGGAACCTCAGCACGAAACGGTAAAACTCTAATTCTCACTCAGCACTCTCTCACTACTCTCTCTCTCTCTCTCACTCGCCGCCGTACAGTCTCTCCGCTTCTCGCTGCATCTTTCCTTCTCTTAGGTTTTTGATTTTTTCTTAATTCTGTTTCTAAATCCTTTTTATTTGTCATAATTTGTTGTTATGATTCTGTTTTAAAAATTTTCAAGTCTTAGCGTTTTATTTTTTTTATTCAGTTTATTTCTCACAATTTGTTGTCATAATTCTATTTTTAATTTATCATTTGTTACTTGCTAATTTTTGTTAGTATTATTTGCTGATGGCTTTGATCTTTTAATTTCATTGTTTTTGTTTTTGTTGAACATATCACTGGGCAAATTCTTTTGTTGCTGGATAAGATCACTGTTCTTTTGTTTTTAATTTGCTGAATTGTTGCCCTGTTCTTTTGTCCTATGAAGATATCAGGATGCAACCGGCAAATAAATTCCTAGGTTTCGTCTATGCGAACATTGAAGATATCATGAATGATTCCGGCAATGTCAATCAAAACCTATTAATAGATAAGAACACACATTCTGTTTAAATCTGTTCAAATCTAGAGGATGGTTTTTATACACTTGAAATATTATTATACACTTATATTATCTACTTTTGTTGTATAAAATGTAATTGCATGTTTAGATGAATGGTATGATGTTAAAAATTTTTAATTTCTAAACATAAATAATTCATGACTCTGTAGAGACCCAATATAAAAAATGGGGTCTAATAAAATATAAATAAAATAAGAATAAACGGTTTGGTAATAATATCAACATCTACATGCTAACTAAATTCCATAAAAAAAAGTACAAACACTTGTTGTTCATCGGGTCAAATACTTTGTGAAGGCCACCAACACATAATAATAAGAATTTGGATCTTCTAAATTTTGAAATTTATTTTAGAGAGTAAAGTATGATCTATCACCATTTATTTCATAGGTGGAACCAAGAGAAAACATGAGAGAGAAAACATTCAATGGTGAGAGATTTAACTTTATCTTCTAAAGTGAAAATCTAAAATTTAGAGGATCTAAATTCTAATAATAATAATTATGAGTTTATTATTTAATATAATTATTTAATTAATTATGATTTTATATAATTATTTATTTTAAAATAACTTGCCACCTGGAAGTTCTTATTGGACCCTCAGTCCTTGGGAACTCTGTCTTCTTGAAATGCATGTGGGGACTCTCTCTCACTCTGCTCTAACGGACTACAACCGTCAACCACTCACTCTCACTCTCACTCTCACTCTCAATTCTCCAACGGACGCACTCTCTCACTCTTCGGGAACCTCAGCACGAAACGGTAAAACTCTAATTCTCACTCAGCACTCTCTCACTACTCTCTCTCTCTCTCTCTCACTCGCCGCTGTCCAGTCTCTCCGCTTCTCGCTGCATCTTTCCTTCTCTTAGGTTTTTGATTTTTTCTTAATTCTGTTTCTAAATCCTTTTTATTTGTCATAATTTGTTGTTATGATTCTGTTTTAAAAATTTTCAAGTCTTAGCGTTTTATTTTTTTTAATTCAGTTTATTTCTCACAATTTGTTGTCATAATTCTATTTTTAATTTATCATTTGTTACTTGCTGATTTTTGTTAGTATTATTTGCTGATGGCTCTGATCTTTTAATTTCATTGTTTTTGTTTTTGTTGAACATATCACTGGGCAAATTCTTTTGTTGTTGGATAAGATCACTGTTCTTTTGTTTTTAATTTGCTGAATTGTTGCCCTGTTCTTTTGTCCTATGAAGATATCAGGATGCAACCGGCAAATAAATTCCTAGGTTTCATCTATGCAAACATTGAAGATATCATGAATGATTCTGGCAATGTCCATCAAAACCTATTAATAGATAAGAACACACATTCTGTTTAAATCTGTTCGAATCTAGAGGAAGGTTTTTATACACTTGAAATATTATTATACACTTATATTATCAACTTTTGTTGTATAAAATGTAATTGCATATTTAGATGAATGGTATGATGTTAAAAATTTTTAATTTCTAAACATAAATAATTCATGACTCTGTAGAGACCCAATATAAAAAATGGGGTCTAATAAAATATAAATAAAATAAGAATAAACAGTTTAGTAATAATATCAACATCTACATGTTAACTAAATTCCATAAAAAAAGGTACAAACACTTGTTGTTCATCGGGTCAAATACTTTGTGAAGGCCACCAACACATAATAATAAGAATTTGGATCTTCTAAAAGTTGAAATTTATTTTAGAGAGTAAAGTATGATCTATCACCATTTATTTCATAGGTGGAACCAAGAGAAAACATGAGAGAGAAAACATTCAATGGTGAGAGATTTAACTTTATCTTCTAAAGTGAAAATCTAAAATTTAGAGGATCTAAATCCTAATAATTATAATTATGATTTTATTATTTAATATAATTATTTAATTAATTATGATTTTATATAATTATTTATTTTAAAATAACTTGCCATGTGGAAGTTCTTATTGGACCCTCAATCCTTGGGAACTCTGTCTTCTTGAAATGCATGTGGGGACTCTCTCTCACTCTGCTCTAACGGGCTACAACCGTCAACCACTCACTCTCACTCTCACTCTCAATTCTCCGACGGACGCACTCTCTCACTCTTCGGGAACCTCAGCACGAAATGGTAAAACTCTAATTCTCACTCAGCACTCTCTCACTACTCTCTCTCTCTCTCTCACTCGCCGCCGTACAGTCTCTCTGCTTCTCGCTGCATCTTTCCTTCTCTTAGGTTTTTGATTTTTTTCTTAATTCTGTTTCTAAATCCTTTTTATTTGTCATAATTTGTTGTTATGATTCTGGTTTAAAAATTTTCAAGTCTTAGCGTTTTATTTTTTTTAATTCAGTTTATTTCTCACAATTTGTTGTCATAATTCTATTTTTAATTTATCATTTGTTACTTGCTGATTTTTGTTAGTATTATTTGCTGATGGCTCTGATCTTTTAATTTCATTGTTTTTGTTTTTGTTGAACATATCACTGGGCAAATTCTTTTGTTGCTGGATAAGATCACTGTTCTTTTGTTTTTAATTTGCTGAATTGTTGCCCTGTTCTTTTGTCCTATGAAGATATCAGGATGCAACCGGCAAATAAATTCCTAGGTTTCATCTATGCAAACATTGAAGATATCATGAATGATTCTGGCAATGTCCATCAAAACCTATTAATAGATAAGAACACACATTCTGTTTAAATCTGTTCGAATCTAGAGGAAGGTTTTTATACACTTGAAATATTATTATACACTTATATTATCAACTTTTGTTGTATAAAATGTAATTGCATATTTAGATGAATGGTATGATGTTAAAAATTTTTAATTTCTAAACATAAATAATTCATGACTCTGTAGAGACCCAATATAAAAAATGGGGTCTAATAAAATATAAATAAAATAAGAATAAACAGTTTAGTAATAATATCAACATCTACATGTTAACTAAATTCCATAAAAAAAGGTACAAACACTTGTTGTTCATCGGGTCAAATACTTTGTGAAGGCCACCAACACATAATAATAAGAATTTGGATCTTCTAAAAGTTGAAATTTATTTTAGAGAGTAAAGTATGATCTATCACCATTTATTTCATAGGTGGAACCAAGAGAAAACATGAGAGAGAAAACATTCAATGGTGAGAGATTTAACTTTATCTTCTAAAGTGAAAATCTAAAATTTAGAGGATCTAAATCCTAATAATTATAATTATGATTTTATTATTTAATATAATTATTTAATTAATTATGATTTTATATAATTATTTATTTTAAAATAACTTGCCATGTGGAAGTTCTTATTGGACCCTCAATCCTTGGGAACTCTGTCTTCTTGAAATGCATGTGGGGACTCTCTCTCACTCTGCTCTAACGGGCTACAACCGTCAACCACTCACTCTCACTCTCACTCTCAATTCTCCGACGGACGCACTCTCTCACTCTTCGGGAACCTCAGCACGAAATGGTAAAACTCTAATTCTCACTCAGCACTCTCTCACTACTCTCTCTCTCTCTCTCACTCGCCGCCGTACAGTCTCTCTGCTTCTCGCTGCATCTTTCCTTCTCTTAGGTTTTTGATTTTTTTCTTAATTCTGTTTCTAAATCCTTTTTATTTGTCATAATTTGTTGTTATGATTCTGGTTTAAAAATTTTCAAGTCTTAGCGTTTTATTTTTTTTAATTCAGTTTATTTCTCACAATTTGTTGTCATAATTCTATTTTTAATTTATCATTTGTTACTTGCTGATTTTTGTTAGTATTATTTGCTGATGGCTCTGATCTTTTAATTTCATTGTTTTTGTTTTTGTTGAACATATCACTGGGCAAATTCTTTTGTTGCTGGATAAGATCACTGTTCTTTTGTTTTTAATTTGCTGAATTGTTGCCCTGTTCTTTTGTCCTATGAAGATATCAGGATGCAACCGGCAAATAAATTCCTAGGTTTCATCTATGCAACATTGAAGATATCATGAATGATTCTGGCAATGTCCATCAAAACCTATTAATAGATAAGAACACACATTCTGTTTAAATCTGTTCAAATCTAGAGGAAGGTTTTTATACACTTGAAATATTATTATACACTTATATTATCAACTTTTGTTGTATAAAATGTAATTGCATATTTAGATGAATGGTATGATGTTAAAAATTTTTAATTTCTAAACATAAATAATTCATGACTCTGTAGAGACCCAATATAAAAAATGGGGTCTAATAAAATATAAATAAAATAAGAATAAACGTTTAGTAATAATATCAACATCTACATGTTAACTAAATTCCATAAAAAAAGTACAAACACTTGTTGTTCATCGGGTCAAATACTTTGTGAAGGCCACCAACACATAATAATAAGAATTTGGATCTTCTAAATTTGAAATTTATTTTAGAGAGTAAAGTATGATCTATCACCATTTATTTCATAGGTGGAACCAAGAGAAAACATGAGAGAGAAAACATTCAATGGTGAGAGATTTAACTTTATCTTCTAAAGTGAAAATCTAAAATTTAGAGGATCTAAATCCTAATAATTATAATTATGATTTTATTATTTAATATAATTATTTAATTAATTATGATTTTATATAATTATTTATTTTAAAATAACTTGCCATGTGGAAGTTCTTATTGGACCCTCATCCTTGGGAACTCTGTCTTCTTGAAATGCATGTGGGGACTCTCTCTCACTCTGCTCTAACGGCTACAACCGTCAACCACTCACTCTCACTCTCACTCTCACTCTCAATTCTCCAACGGACGCACTCTCTCACTCTTCGGGAACCTCAGCACGAAATGGTAAAACTCTAATTCTCACTCAGCACTCTCTCACTACTCTCTCTCTCTCTCTCACTCGCCGCCGTACAGTCTCTCGCTTCTCGCTGCATCTTTCCTTCTCTTAGGTTTTTGATTTTTTCTTAATTCTGTTTCTAAATCCTTTTTATTTGTCATAATTTGTTGTTATGATTCTGTTTTAAAAATTTTCAAGTCTTAGCGTTTTATTTTTTTTAATTCAGTTTATTTCTCACAATTTGTTGTCATAATTCTATTTTTAATTTATCATTTGTTACTTGCTGATTTTTGTTAGTATTATTTGCTGATGGCTCTGATCTTTTAATTTCATTGTTTTTGTTTTTGTTGAACATATCACTGGGCAAATTCTTTTGTTGCTGGATAAGATCACTGTTCTTTTGTTTTTAATTTGCTGAATTGTTGCCCTGTTCTTTTGTCCTATGAAGATATCAGGATGCAACCGGCAAATAAATTCCTAGGTTTCATCTATGCGAACATTGAAGATATCATGAATGATTCCGGCAATGTCCATCAAAACCTATTAATAGATAAGAACACACATTCTGTTTAAATCTGTTCAAATCTAGAGGAAGGTTTTTATACACTTGAAATATTATTATACACTTATATTATCTACTTTTGTTGTATAAAATGTAATTGCATGTTTAGATGAATGGTATGATGTTAAAAATTTTTAATTTCTAAACATAAATAATTCATGACTCTGTAGAGACCCAATATAAAAAATGGGGTCTAATAAAATATAAATAAAATAAGAATAAACGGTTTGGTAATAATATCAACATCTACATGCTAACTAAATTCCATAAAAAAAAGTACAAACACTTGTTGTTCATCGGGTCAAATACTTTGTGAAGGCCACCAACACATAATAATAAGAATTTGGATCTTCTAAATTTTGAAATTTATTTTAGAGAGTAAAGTATGATCTATCACCATTTATTTCATAGGTGGAACCAAGAGAAAACATGAGAGAGAAAACATTCAATGGTGAGAGATTTAACTTTATCTTCTAAAGTGAAAATCTAAAATTTAGAGGATCTAAATCCTAATAATAATAATTATGATTTTATTATTTAATATAATTATTTAATTAATTATGATTTTATATAATTATTTATTTTAAAATAACTTGCCAGTGGAAGTTCTTATTGGACCCTCAGTCCTTGGGAACTCTGTCTTCTTGAAATGCATGTGGGGACTCTCTCTCACTCTGCTCTAACGGACTACAACCGTCAACCACTCACTCTCACTCTCACTCTCACTCTCAATTCTCCAACGGACGCACTCTCTCACTCTTCGGGAACCTCAGCACGAAACGGTAAAACTCTAATTCTCACTCAGCACTCTCTCACTACTCTCTCTCTCTCTCTCACTCGCCGCCGTCCAGTCTCTCCGCTTCTCGCTGCATCTTTCCTTCTCTTAGGTTTTTGATTTTTTCTTAATTCTGTTTCTAAATCCTTTTTATTTGTCATAATTTGTTGTTATGATTCTGTTTTAAAAATTTTCAAGTCTTAGCGTTTTATTTTTTTTATTCAGTTTATTTCTCACAATTTGTTGTCATAATTCTATTTTTAATTTATCATTTGTTACTTGCTGATTTTTGTTAGTATTATTTGCTGATGGCTCTGATCTTTTAATTTCATTGTTTTTGTTTTTGTTGAACATATCACTGGGCAAATTCTTTTGTTGCTGGATAAGATCACTGTTCTTTTGTTTTTAATTTGCTGAATTGTTGCCCTGTTCTTTTGTCCTATGAAGATATCAGGATGCAACCGGCAAATAAATTCCTAGGTTTCATCTATGCGAACATTGAAGATATCATGAATGATTCCGGCAATGTCCATCAAAACCTATTAATAGATAAGAACACACATTCTGTTTAAATCTGTTCAAATCTAGAGGAAGGTTTTTATACACTTGAAATATTATTATACACTTATATTATCTACTTTTGTTGTATAAAATGTAATTGCATGTTTAGATGAATGGTATGATGTTAAAAATTTTTAATTTCTAAACATAAATAATTCATGACTCTGTAGAGACCCAATATAAAAAATGGGGTCTAATAAAATATAAATAAAATAAGAATAAACGGTTTAGTAATAATATCAACATCTACATGTTAACTAAATTCCATAAAAAAAAGTACAAACACTTGTTGTTCATCGGGTCAAATACTTTGTGAAGGCCACCAACACATAATAATAAGAATTTGGATCTTCTAAATTTTGAAATTTATTTTAGAGAGTAAAGTATGATCTATCACCATTTATTTCATAGGTGGAACCAAGAGAAAACATGAGAGAGAAAACATTCAATGGTGAGAGATTTAACTTTATCTTCTAAAGTGAAAATCTAAAATTTAGAGGATCTAAATCCTAATAATAATAATTATGATTTATTATTTAATATAATTATTTAATTAATTATGATTTTATATAATTATTTATTTTAAAATAACTTGCCATGTGGAAGTTCTTATTGGACCCTCAGTCTTGGGAACTCTGTCTTCTTGAAATGCATGTGGGGACTCTCTCTCACTCTGCTCTAACGGACTACAACCGTCAACCACTCACTCTCATCTCACTCTCACTCTCAATTCTCCAACGGACGCACTCTCTCACTCTTCGGGAACCTCAGCACGAAACGGTAAAACTCTAATTCTCACTCAGCACTCTCTCACTACTCTCTCTCTCTCTCTCACTCGCCGCCGTCCAGTCTCTCCGCTTCTCGCTGCATCTTTCCTTCTCTTAGGTTTTTGATTTTTTCTTAATTCTGTTTCTAAATCTTTTTATTTGTCATAATTTGTTGTTATGATTTGTTTTAAAAATTTTCAAGTCTTAGCGTTTTATTTTTTTTAATTCAGTTTATTTCTCACAATTTGTTGTCATAATTCTATTTTTAATTTATCATTTGTTACTTGCTGATTTTTGTTAGTATTATTTGCTGATGGCTCTGATCTTTTAATTTCATTGTTTTTGTTTTTGTTGAACATATCACTGGGCAAATTCTTTTGTTGCTGGATAAGATCATGTTCTTTTGTTTTTAATTTGCTGAATTGTTGCCCTGTTCTTTTGTCCTATGAAGATATCAGGATGCAACCGGCAAATAAATTCCTAGGTTTCATCTATGCGAACATTGAAGATATCATGAATGATTCCGGCAATGTCCATCAAAACCTATTAATAGATAAGAACACACATTCTGTTTAAATCTGTTCAAATCTAGAGGAAGGTTTTTATACACTTGAAATATTATTATACACTTATATTATCTACTTTTGTTGTATAAAATGTAATTGCATGTTTAGATGAATGGTATGATGTTAAAAATTTTTAATTTCTAAACATAAATAATTCATGACTCTGTAGAGACCCAATATAAAAAATGGGGTCTAATAAAATATAAATAAAATAAGAATAAACGGTTTAGTAATAATATCAACATCTACATGTTAACTAAATTCCATAAAAAAAAGTACAAACACTTGTTGTTCATCGGGTCAAATACTTTGTGAAGGCCACCAACACATAATAATAAGAATTTGGATCTTCTAAATTTTGAAATTTATTTTAGAGAGTAAAGTATGATCTATCACCATTTATTTCATAGGTGGAACCAAGAGAAAACATGAGAGAGAAAACATTCAATGGTGAGAGATTTAACTTTATCTTCTAAAGTGAAAATCTAAAATTTAGAGGATCTAAATCCTAATAATAATAATTATGATTTTATTATTTAATATAATTATTTAATTAATTATGATTTTATATAATTATTTATTTTAAAATAACTTGCCAGTGGAAGTTCTTATTGGACCCTCAGTCCTTGGGAACTCTGTCTTCTTGAAATGCATGTGGGGACTCTCTCTCACTCTGCTCTAACGGACTACAACCGTCAACCACTCACTCTCACTCTCACTCTCACTCTCAATTCTCCAACGGACGCACTCTCTCACTCTTCGGGAACCTCAGCACGAAACGGTAAAACTCTAATTCTCACTCAGCACTCTCTCACTACTCTCTCTCTCTCTCTCTCACTCGCCGCCGTCCAGTCTCTCCGCTTCTCGCTGCATCTTTCCTTCTCTTAGGTTTTTGATTTTTTCTTAATTCTGTTTCTAAATCCTTTTTATTTGTCATAATTTGTTGTTATGATTCTGTTTTAAAAATTTTCAAGTCTTAGCGTTTTATTTTTTTTAATTCAGTTTATTTCTCACAATTTGTTGTCATAATTCTATTTTTAATTTATCATTTGTTACTTGCTGATTTTTGTTAGTATTATTTGCTGATGGCTCTGATCTTTTAATTTCATTGTTTTTGTTTTTGTTGAACATATCACTGGGCAAATTCTTTTGTTGCTGGATAAGATCACTGTTCTTTTGTTTTTAATTTGCTGAATTGTTGCCCTGTTCTTTTGTCCTATGAAGATATCAGGATGCAACCGGCAAATAAATTCCTAGGTTTCATCTATGCGAACATTGAAGATATCATGAATGATTCCGGCAATGTCCATCAAAACCTATTAATAGATAAGAACACACATTCTGTTTAAATCTGTTCAAATCTAGAGGAAGGTTTTTATACACTTGAAATATTATTATACACTTATATTATCTACTTTTGTTGTATAAAATGTAATTGCATGTTTAGATGAATGGTATGATGTTAAAAATTTTTAATTTCTAAACATAAATAATTCATGACTCTGTAGAGACCCAATATAAAAAATGGGGTCTAATAAAATATAAATAAAATAAGAATAAACGGTTTAGTAATAATATCAACATCTACATGTTAACTAAATTCCATAAAAAAAGTACAAACACTTGTTGTTCATCGGGTCAAATACTTTGTGAAGGCCACCAACACATAATAATAAGAATTTGGATCTTCTAAATTTTGAAATTTATTTTAGAGAGTAAAGTATGATCTATCACCATTTATTTCATAGGTGGAACCAAGAGAAAACATGAGAGAGAAAACATTCAATGGTGAGAGATTTAACTTTATCTTCTAAAGTGAAAATCTAAAATTTAGAGGATCTAAATCCTAATAATAATAATTATGATTTTATTATTTAATATAATTATTTAATTAATTATGATTTTATATAATTATTTATTTTAAAATAACTTGCCAGTGGAAGTTCTTATTGGACCCTCAGTCCTTGGAACTCTGTCTTCTTGAAATGCATGTGGGGACTCTCTCTCACTCTGCTCTAACGGACTACAACCGTCAACCACTCACTCTCACTCTCACTCTCACTCTCAATTCTCCAACGGACGCACTCTCTCACTCTTCGGGAACCTCAGCACGAAACGGTAAAACTCTAATTCTCACTCAGCACTCTCTCACTACTCTCTCTCTCTCTCTCACTCGCCGCCGTCCAGTCTCTCCGCTTCTCGCTGCATCTTTCCTTCTCTTAGGTTTTTGATTTTTTCTTAATTCTGTTTCTAAATCCTTTTTATTTGTCATAATTTGTTGTTATGATTCTGTTTTAAAAATTTTCAAGTCTTAGCATTTTATTTTTTTTAATTCAGTTTATTTCTCACAATTTGTTGTCATAATTCTATTTTTAATTTATCATTTGTTACTTGCTGATTTTTGTTAGTATTATTTGCTGATGGCTCTGATCTTTTAATTTCATTGTTTTTGTTTTTGTTGAACATATCACTGGGCAAATTCTTTTGTTGCTGGATAAGATCACTGTTCTTTTGTTTTTAATTTGCTGAATTGTTGCCCTGTTCTTTTGTCCTATGAAGATATCAGGATGCAACCGGCAAATAAATTCCTAGGTTTCATCTATGCGAACATTGAAGATATCATGAATGATTCCGGCAATGTCCATCAAAACCTATTAATAGATAAGAACACACATTCTGTTTAAATCTGTTCAAATCTAGAGGAAGGTTTTTATACACTTGAAATATTATTATACACTTATATTATCTACTTTTGTTGTATAAAATGTAATTGCATGTTTAGATGAATGGTATGATGTTAAAAATTTTTAATTTCTAAACATAAATAATTCATGACTCTGTAGAGACCCAATATAAAAAATGGGGTCTAATAAAATATAAATAAAATAAGAATAAACGGTTTAGTAATAATATCAACATCTACATGTTAACTAAATTCCATAAAAAAAAGTACAAACACTTGTTGTTCATCGGGTCAAATACTTTGTGAAGGCCACCAACACATAATAATAAGAATTTGGATCTTCTAAATTTTGAAATTTATTTTAGAGAGTAAAGTATGATCTATCACCATTTATTTCATAGGTGGAACCAAGAGAAAACATGAGAGAGAAAACATTCAATGGTGAGAGATTTAACTTTATCTTCTAAAGTGAAAATCTAAAATTTAGAGGATCTAAATCCTAATAATAATAATTATGATTTTATTATTTAATATAATTATTTAATTAATTATGATTTTATATAATTATTTATTTTAAAATAACTTGCCACGTGGAAGTTCTTATTGGACCCTCAGTCCTTGGAACTCTGTCTTCTTGAAATGCATGTGGGGACTCTCTCTCACTCTGCTCTAACGGACTACAACCGTCAACCACTCACTCTCACTCTCACTCTCACTCTCAATTCTCCAACGGACGCACTCTCTCACTCTTCGGGAACCTCAGCACGAAACGGTAAAACTCTAATTCTCACTCAGCACTCTCTCACTACTCTCTCTCTCTCTCTCACTCGCCGCCGTCCAGTCTCTCCGCTTCTCGCTGCATCTTTCCTTCTCTTAGGTTTTTGATTTTTTCTTAATTCTGTTTCTAAATCCTTTTTATTTGTCATAATTTGTTGTTATGATTCTGTTTTAAAAATTTTCAAGTCTTAGCGTTTTATTTTTTTAATTCAGTTTATTTCTCACAATTTGTTGTCATAATTCTATTTTTAATTTATCATTTGTTACTTGCTGATTTTTGTTAGTATTATTTGCTGATGGCTCTGATCTTTTAATTTCATTGTTTTTGTTTTTGTTGAACATATCACTGGGCAAATTCTTTTGTTGCTGGATAAGATCACTGTTCTTTTGTTTTTAATTTGCTGAATTGTTGCCCTGTTCTTTTGTCCTATGAAGATATCAGGATGCAACCGGCAAATAAATTCCTAGGTTTCATCTTTGCGAACATTGAAGATATCATGAATGATTCCGGCAATGTCCATCAAAACCTATTAATAGATAAGAACACACATTCTGTTTAAATCTGTTCAAATCTAGAGGAAGGTTTTTATACACTTGAAATATTATTATACACTTATATTATCTACTTTTGTTGTATAAAATGTAATTGCATGTTTAGATGAATGGTATGATGTTAAAAATTTTTAATTTCTAAACATAAATAATTCATGACTCTGTAGAGACCCAATATAAAAAATGGGGTCTAATAAAATATAAATAAAATAAGAATAAACGGTTTAGTAATAATATCAACATCTACATGTTAACTAAATTCCATAAAAAAAAGTACAAACACTTGTTGTTCATCGGGTCAAATACTTTGTGAAGGCCACCAACACATAATAATAAGAATTTGGATCTTCTAAATTTTGAAATTTATTTTAGAGAGTAAAGTATGATCTATCACCATTTATTTCATAGGTGGAACCAAGAGAAAACATGAGAGAGAAAACATTCAATGGTGAGAGATTTAACTTTATCTTCTAAAGTGAAAATCTAAAATTTAGAGGATCTAAATCCTAATAATAATAATTATGATTTATTATTTAATATAATTATTTAATTAATTATGATTTTATATAATTATTTATTTTAAAATAACTTGCCACGTGGAAGTTCTTATTGGACCCTCAGTCCTTGGAACTCTGTCTTCTTGAAATGCATGTGGGGACTCTCTCTCACTCTGCTCTAACGGACTACAACCGTCAACCACTCACTCTCACTCTCACTCTCACTCTCAATTCTCCAACGGACGCACTCTCTCACTCTTCGGGAACCTCAGCACGAAACGGTAAAACTCTAATTCTCACTCAGCACTCTCTCACTACTCTCTCTCTCTCTCTCACTCGCCGCCGTCCAGTCTCTCCGCTTCTCGCTGCATCTTTCCTTCTCTTAGGTTTTTGATTTTTTCTTAATTCTGTTTCTAAATCCTTTTTATTTGTCATAATTTGTTGTTATGATTCTGTTTTAAAAATTTTCAAGTCTTAGCATTTTATTTTTTTAATTCAGTTTATTTCTCACAATTTGTTGTCATAATTCTATTTTTAATTTATCATTTGTTACTTGCTGATTTTTGTTAGTATTATTTGCTGATGGCTCTGATCTTTTAATTTCATTGTTTTTGTTTTTGTTGAACATATCACTGGGCAAATTCTTTTGTTGCTGGATAAGATCATGTTCTTTTGTTTTTAATTTGTGAATTGTTGCCCTGTTCTTTTGTCCTATGAAGATATCAGGATGCAACCGGCAAATAAATTCCTAGGTTTCATCTTGCGAACATTGAAGATATCATGAATGATTCCGGCAATGTCCATCAAAACCTATTAATAGATAAGAACACACATTCTGTTTAAATCTGTTCAAATCTAGAGGAAGGTTTTTATACACTTGAAATATTATTATACACTTATATTATCTACTTTTGTTGTATAAAATGTAATTGCATGTTTAGATGAATGGTATGATGTTAAAAATTTTTAATTTCTAAACATAAATAATTCATGACTCTGTAGAGACCCAATATAAAAAATGGGGTCTAATAAAATATAAATAAAATAAGAATAAACGGTTTAGTAATAATATCAACATCTACATGTTAACTAAATTCCATAAAAAAAAGTACAAACACTTGTTGTTCATCGGGTCAAATACTTTGTGAAGGCCACCAACACATAATAATAAGAATTTGGATCTTCTAAATTTTGAAATTTATTTTAGAGAGTAAAGTATGATCTATCACCATTTATTTCATAGGTGGAACCAAGAGAAAACATGAGAGAGAAAACATTCAATGGTGAGAGATTTAACTTTATCTTCTAAAGTGAAAATCTAAAATTTAGAGGATCTAAATCCTAATAATAATAATTATGATTTTATTATTTAATATAATTATTTAATTAATTATGATTTTATATAATTATTTATTTTAAAATAACTTGCCACGTGGAAGTTCTTATTGGACCCTCAGTCCTTGAGAACTCTGTCTTCTTGAAATGCATGTGGGGACTCTCTCTCACTCTGCTCTAACGGACTACAACCGTCAACCACTCACTCTCACTCTCACTCTCACTCTCAATTCTCCAACGGACGCACTCTCTCACTCTTCGGGAACCTCAGCACGAAACGGTAAAACTCTAATTCTCACTCAGCACTCTCTCACTACTCTCTCTCTCTCTCTCACTCGCCGCCGTCCAGTCTCTCCGCTTCTCGCTGCATCTTTCCTTCTCTTAGGTTTTTGATTTTTTCTTAATTCTGTTTCTAAATCCTTTTTATTTGTCATAATTTGTTGTTATGATTCTGTTTTAAAAATTTTCAAGTCTTAGCGTTTTATTTTTTTAATTCAGTTTATTTCTCACAATTTGTTGTCATAATTCTATTTTTAATTTATCATTTGTTACTTGCTGATTTTTGTTAGTATTATTTGCTGATGGCTCTGATCTTTTAA
Source organism: Arachis hypogaea (assembly GCF_003086295.3). Taxonomy (NCBI): domain Eukaryota; kingdom Viridiplantae; phylum Streptophyta; class Magnoliopsida; order Fabales; family Fabaceae; genus Arachis; species Arachis hypogaea. The sequence goes on from NC_092037.1 coordinate 54,341,677, forward strand.
TTTCATTGTTTTTGTTTTTGTTGAACATATCACTGGGCAAATTCTTTTGTTGCTGGATAAGATCACTGTTCTTTTGTTTTTAATTTGTTGAATTGTTGCCCTGTTCTTTTGTCCTATGAAGATATCAGGATGCAACCGGCAAATAAATTCCTAGGTTTCATCTATGCGAACATTGAAGATATCATGAATGATTCCGGCAATGTCCATCAAAACCTATTAATAGATAAGAACACACATTCTGTTTAAATCTGTTCAAATCTAGAGGAAGGTTTTTATACACTTGAAATATTATTATACACTTATATTATCTACTTTTGTTGTATAAAATGTAATTGCATGTTTAGATGAATGGTATGATGTTAAAAATTTTTAATTTCTAAACATAAATAATTCATGACTCTGTAGAGACCCAATATAAAAAATGGGGTCTAATAAAATATAAATAAAATAAGAATAAACGGTTTAGTAATAATATCAACATCTACATGTTAACTAAATTCCATAAAAAAAAGTACAAACACTTGTTGTTCATCGGGTCAAATACTTTGTGAAGGCCACCAACACATAATAATAAGAATTTGGATCTTCTAAATTTTGAAATTTATTTTAGAGAGTAAAGTATGATCTATCACCATTTATTTCATAGGTGGAACCAAGAGAAAACATGAGAGAGAAAACATTCAATGGTGAGAGATTTAACTTTATCTTCTAAAGTGAAAATCTAAAATTTAGAGGATCTAAATCCTAATAATAATAATTATGATTTTATTATTTAATATAATTATTTAATTAATTATGATTTTATATAATTATTTATTTTAAAATAACTTGCCACGTGGAAGTTCTTATTGGACCCTCAGTCCTTGGAACTCTGTCTTCTTGAAATGCATGTGGGACTCTCTCTCACTCTGCTCTAACGGACTACAACCGTCAACCACTCACTCTCACTCTCACTCTCACTCTCAATTCTCCAACGGACGCACTCTCTCACTCTTCGGGAACCTCAGCACGAAACGGTAAAACTCTAATTCTCACTCAGCACTCTCTCACTACTCTCTCTCTCTCTCTCACTCGCCGCCGTCCAGTCTCTCCGCTTCTCGCTGCATCTTTCCTTCTCTTAGGTTTTTGATTTTTTCTTAATTCTGTTTCTAAATCCTTTTTATTTGTCATAATTTGTTGTTATGATTCTGTTTTAAAAATTTTCAAGTCTTAGCATTTTATTTTTTTTAATTCAGTTTATTTCCACAATTTGTTGTCATAATTCTATTTTTAATTTATCATTTGTTACTTGCTGATTTTTGTTAGTATTATTGCTGATGGCTCTGATCTTTTAATTTCATTGTTTTTGTTTTTGTTGAACATATCACTGGGCAAATTCTTTTGTTGCTGGATAAGATCACTGTTCTTTTGTTTTTAATTTGTTGAATTGTTGCCCTGTTCTTTTGTCCTATGAAGATATCAGGATGCAACCGGCAAATAAATTCCTAGGTTTCATCTTTGCGAACATTGAAGATATCATGAATGATTCCGGCAATGTCCATCAAAACCTATTAATAGATAAGAACACACATTCTGTTTAAATCTGTTCAAATCTAGAGGAAGGTTTTTATACACTTGAAATATTATTATACACTTATATTATCTACTTTTTTGTATAAAATGTAATTGCATGTTTAGATGAATGGTATGATGTTAAAAATTTTTAATTTCTAAACATAAATAATTCATGACTCTGAAGAGACCCAATATAAAAAATGGGGTCTAATAAAATATAAATAAAATAAGAATAAACGGTTTAGTAATAATATCAACATCTACATGTTAACTAAATTCCATAAAAAAAAGTACAAACACTTGTTGTTCATCGGGTCAAATACTTTGTGAAGGCCACCAACACATAATAATAAGAATTTGGATCTTCTAAATTTTGAAATTTATTTTAGAGAGTAAAGTATGATCTATCACCATTTATTTCATAGGTGGAACCAAGAGAAAACATGAGAGAGAAAACATTCAATGGTGAGAGATTTAACTTTATCTTCTAAAGTGAAAATCTAAAATTTAGAGGATCTAAATCCTAATAATAATAATTATGATTTTATTATTTAATATAATTATTTAATTAATTATGATTTTATATAATTATTTATTTTAAAATAACTTGCCACGTGGAAGTTCTTATTGGACCCTCAGTCCTTGAGAACTCTGTCTTCTTGAAATGCATGTGGGACTCTCTCTCACTCTGCTCTAACGGACTACAACCGTCAACCACTCACTCTCACTCTCACTCTCACTCTCAATTCTCCAACGGACGCACTCTCTCACTCTTCGGGAACCTCAGCACGAAACGGTAAAACTCTAATTCTCACTCAGCACTCTCTCACTACTCTCTCTCTCTCTCTCACTCGCCGCCGTCCAGTCTCTCCGCTTCTCGCTGCATCTTTCCTTCTCTTAGGTTTTTGATTTTTTCTTAATTCTGTTTCTAAATCCTTTTTATTTGTCATAATTTGTTGTTATGATTCTGTTTTAAAAATTTTCAAGTCTTAGCATTTTATTTTTTTAATTCAGTTTATTTCCCACAATTTGTTGTCATAATTCTATTTTTAATTTATCATTTGTTACTTGCTGATTTTTGTTAGTATTATTTGCTGATGGCTCTGATCTTTTATTTCATTGTTTTTGTTTTTGTTGAACATATCACTGGGCAATTCTTTTGTTGTGGATAAGATCATGTTCTTTTGTTTTTAATTTGTTGAATTGTTGCTGTTCTTTTGTCCTATGAAATATCAGGATGCAACGGCAAATAATTCCTAGGTTTCATCTTGCGAACATTGAAGATATCATGAATGATTCGGCAATGTCCATCAAACCTATTAATAGATAAGAACACACATTCTGTTTAAATCTGTTCAAATCTAGAGAAGGTTTTTTACACTTGAAATATTATTATACACTTATATTATCTACTTTTGTTGTATAAAATGTAATTGCATGTTTAGATGAATGGTATGATGTTAAAAATTTTTAATTTCTAAACATAAATAATTCATGACTCTGTAGAGACCCAATATAAAAAATGGGGTCTAATAAAATATAAATAAAATAAGAATAAACGGTTTAGTAATAATATCAACATCTACATGTTAATAAATTCCATAAAAAAAAGTACAAACACTTGTTGTTCATCGGGTCAAATACTTTGTGAAGGCCACCAACACATAATAATAAGAATTTGGATCTTCTAAATTTTGAAATTTATTTTAGAGAGTAAAGTATGATCTATCACCATTTATTTCATAGGGGAACCAAGAGAAAACATGAGAGAGAAAACATTCAATGGTGAGAGATTTAACTTTATCTTCTAAAGTGAAAATCTAAAATTTAGAGGATCTAAATCCTAATAATAATAATTATGATTTTATTATTTAATATAATTATTTAATTAATTATGATTTTATATAATTATTTATTTTAAAATAACTTGCCACGTGGAAGTTCTTATTGGACCCTCAGTCCTTGAGAACTCTGTCTTCTTGAAATGCATGTGGGGACTCTCTCTCACTCTGCTCTAACGGACTACAACGTCAACCACTCACTCTCACTCTCACTCTCACTCTCAATTCTCCAACGACGCACTCTCTCACTCTTCGGAACTCAGCACGAAACGGTAAACTCTAATTCTCACTCAGCACTCTCTCACTACTCTCTCTCCTCTCCTCGCCCCGTCAGTCTCCGCTTCTCGCTGCATTTCCTTCTCTTAGTTTTTGATTTTTTAATTCTGTTTCTAATCCTTTTTATTTGTCATATTTGTTGTTATGATTTGTTTTAAAATTTTCAGTTTACATTTTATTTTTTTTAATTCAGTTTATTTCCCACAATTTGTGTATATTCTATTTTAATTTATCATTTGTTATGCTGATTTTTGTTAGTATTATTTGCTGATGGCTCTGATCTTTTAATTTCATTGTTTTTATTTTTTGTTGAACATATCACTGGGCAAATTCTTTTGTTGCTGGATAAGATCACTGTTCTTTTGTTTTTAATTTATTGAATTGTTGCCCTGTTCTTTTGTCCTATGAAGATATCAGGATGCAACCGGCAAATAAATTCCTAGGTTTCATTTTTGCGAACATTGAAGATATCATGAATGATTCCGGCAATGTCATCAAAACCTATTAATAGATAAGAACACACATTCTGTTTAAATCTGTTCAAATCTAGAGGAAGGTTTTTATACACTTGAAATATTATTATACATTATATTATCTACTTTTGTTGTATAAAATGTAATTGCATGTTTAGATGAATGGTATGATGTTAAAAATTTTAATTCTAAACATAAATAATTCATGATCTGTAGAGACCCAATATAAAAAATGGGTCTAATAAAATATAAATAAAATAAAATAAACGGTTTAGTAATAATATCAACATCTACATGTTAAGTAAATTCCATAAAAAAAAGTACAAACACTTGTTGTTCATCGGGTCAAATACTTTGTGAAGGCCACCACACATAATAATAAGAATTTGGATCTTCTAAATTTGAATTTATTTTAGAGAGTAAAGTATGATCTATCACCATTTATTTCATAAGCGGAACCAAGAGAAAAATGAGAGAGAAAACATTCATTGGTGAGAGATTTAACTTTATCTTCAAAGTGAAAATCTAAAATTAGAGGTCTAATCCTAATAATAATAATTATGATTTATTATTTAATATAATTATTTAATTAATTATGATTTTATATAATTATTTATTTTAAAATAACTTGCACGTGGAAGTTCTTATTGGACCCTCAGTCCTTGAGAACTCTGTTTCTTGAAATGCATGTGGACTCTCTCTCATCTGCTCTAACGGACACACCGTCAACCACACTCTCACTCTCACTCTCACTCTCAATTCTCCAACGGACGCACTCTCTTCATTCTTCGAGAACCTCAGCACGAAACGGTAAAACTCTAATTCTCACTCAGCACTCTCTCACTCTACTCTCACTCTCTCTCACTCGCCGCCGTCCAGTCTCTCCGCTTCTCGCTGCATCTTTCCTTCTCTTAGGTTTGATTTTTTCTTAATTCTGTTTCTAAATCCTTTTTATTTGTCATAATTTGTGTTATGATTCTGTTTTAAAAATTTTCAAGTCTTAGCATTTTATTTTTTTTTAATTCAGTTTATTTCCCACAATTTGTTGTCATAATTCTATTTTAATTTATCATTTTGTTACTTGCTGATTTTTGTTAGTATTATTTGCTGGATGGCTCTGATCTTTTAATTTCATTGTTTTTTTATTTTTGTTGAACATATCACTGGGCAAATTCTTTTGTTGCTGGATAAGATCAACTGTTCTTTTGTTTTTAATTTAGTTGAATGTTGCCCTGTTCTTTTGTCCTATGAAAGATATCAGGATGCAACCGGCAAATAAATTCCTAGGTTTCATTTTTGCGAACATTGAAGATATCATGAATGATTCCGGCAATGTCCATCAAAAACCTATTAATAGATAAGAACACACATTCTGTTTAAATCTGTTCAAATCTAGAGGAAGGTTTTATACATTTGAAATATTATTACACTTATATTATCTACTTTTGTTGTATAAAATGTAATTGCATGTTTAGATGAATGGTATGATGTTAAAATTTTTAATTTCTAAACATAAATAATTCATGACTCTATAGAGACCCAATATAAAAAAATGGGGTCTAATAAAATATAAATAAAATAAGAATAAACGGTTTAGTAATAATATCAACATCTACATGTTAAGTAAATTCCATAAAAAAAAAAGTACAAAACACTTGTTGTTCATCGGGTCAAATACTTTGTGAAGGCCACCAACACATAATAATAAGAATTTGGATCTTCTAAATTTTGAAATTTATTTTAGAGAGTAAAGTATGATCTATCACCATTTATTTCATAGGCGGAACCAAGAGAAAACATGAGAGAGAAAACATTCAATGGTGAGAGATTTAACTTTATCTTCTAAAGTGAAAAATCTAAAATTTAGAGGATCTGAATCCTAATAATAAATAATTATGATTTTATTATTTAATATAATTATTTAATTAATTATGATTTTATATAATTATTTATTTTAAAATAACTTGCCACGTGGAAGTTCTTATTGGACCCTCAATCCTTGAGAACTCTGTTTTCTTGAAATGTGGTGGACGAATTGTGATCACTTGTTATGTATTTATAAAGGATGTATACTCTGAGGGCATTGTTTATTTTCTTCACAATCTCGTTCAACTAACCAGCAAGTGTACTGGGTCGTCCAAGTAATAACCTTACGTGAGTAAGGTCGAATCCACAGAGATTGTTGGCATGAAGCAAGCTATGGTCACCTTGCAAATCTCAGTTAGGCAGATTTAAAATAGTTTATGGGTTTTCGAAAATAGAAATAATAAAATAGAATATAATAAAAAGGATAGAACACTTATGCAGATTCATTGGTAGGATTTCAGATAAGCGGATGGAGATGCTGTAGAGCTCTTGGACGCCTGCTCTCCTACTCCTTCTACTCAATCCTTCTTACTCCTTTCCATGGCAAGCTTTGTATAGGGGTTCACCATCAACTGTGGCTACTTTCATTCCTCACGGGGAAATAACCTGTGCGGCTGTCACTCGCACAGCTAACCAGTCTGGAGGCATCACCCATGGCTGATGGCTACATCCCATCCTCGCAGTGAAAACTATGCAACGCACTCTGTCACAGTACGGCTAATCACCGGTTGGTTCCCGCTCCTACTGGAATAGAATCCCTCTTTTGCGTCTGTCACCAACGCCCAGCAGGTTAAAGTTGAAGCACGTCACGGTCACTCATGATCGGAATCCTACTCGGAACACCACAGACAAGGTTGGACTTTCCGGACTCCCAGGATCCTACTCGGAACACCACAGACAAGGTTGGACTTTCCGAATCCAGATGAATGCCGCCAACTATCTAACTTATACCACGAAGATTCTGTTGGGAATCTAAGAGATACGCATTCAAGCTCTGTTGCATGTAGAACGGACATGGTTGTCAATCACGCGCATTCATAAGTGAGAATGATAATGAGGGTAATCTGACTCATCACATTCATCATGTTCTTGGGTACGAATGAATATCTTGGAATAAGAATAAGAGAGAATTGAATAAAAGAAGATAGAATTTCATTAATACTTGAGGTACAGCAGAGCTCCACACCCTTAATCTATGGTGTGCAGAAACTCCACCGTTGAAAATACATAAGCAAAAGGTTCAGGCATGGCCGAATGGCCAGCCCTCTCCATGATCAAGTGACCGAATAATGAAAGACTTAAAGTGGTCAAAAGATGTCTAATACAATAGATAAATGTCCTATATATACTAGACTAGCTACTAGGGTTTACATGAGTAAGTAATTGATGCATAAATCCAC